>NC_134404.1:180849744-181149744 GCF_038048845.1 Mixophyes fleayi
AAATTAGCGCTCTTTTCCACCCTAGGCTTATACTCGAGTCAATAAGTTTTCCCAGTTTTATGTAGTAAAATTAGGTGCCTCGGCTTATATTCAGGTCGACTTATACTCGAGTATATACGGTATATGAAAAAGCTGTACAAGCGGAACACGCATAGGCATTCGCTCCATGTGCCTGTATTATTAAATGTATGTAGGGAGCATGCTACCACTACACCCTAAGATAGGCATCTTATGTTGGTAATTTTATCTCTGGGACCATGTCTATCTCTGCCTTATTAGAGGCATCAGAGACTCGACATAGTAGCATATGTGATTGAACTTTTCAGCTGACACTAAACTTTCTAATCTATTATTAGATTGGAATTAGGCAGGGGATCATTTTGTAGTTGTATGCTATGATTGTCTCAGCCCTATAATATCAAAAGAGGGCTACTACACAGTAGCATATCTGATTTATTCCTGACTATATATCCTGCTGATAGATTATTATTAGTCGAAAGTCATCCATTTACTATATGAGAGGAATTTATTTTGATATATCTCCTCGTGGTCTAAATTGTATTGGCTAGAGATTAAAAGGTTCTATTTTATAGCACGTATAAAACGTTGGAATTAATTTTAAGATCTGTATCTATCTACTGAATGTTGCAACATTTTGTCTATCATTACATCATGTTATCTATATGAGATTATATCCCTAATACCATAATATGATCCAATAAAGTGATCATAGGAATTGATATCATAATATTCAGACATAATTTTGACCACAAAACTATTGCAGTGAATCTGCAATTTTTAGAATCACTATTGTTCACTATATCCCCTTGTTTTAATTATTTCGCTAGCTTTTCCTAATTAGGATGAATCCTTGAGTGCCCCTTTGAGACACCTCTTTTTCTCTTTGTGTTTATATAACCAGCAGTTACAAATCAACATATAAACAATGGAAACATTCAATAAACATGCATGAACAATGCTAATAATGCAAATGTCCATGCATGCAAATGATGAAAAGACAAAAAAAGATTCTACAGCCATTAATTTTTTGCAATGTAACATTATGAAAAGCATGAAAGATTAAAGTCTTCATTTAAACAATTCTGTGTCAATGATTGGGCAGGTAATGATATACACCACAAATTTTGTATCACAAGTAGATGTTGAGTGATTTCAAAAGAGGCACCAGTTTGAGGATGTATGAATGAGTCTCCAATTATCATTATATAACAATTTTTCATGAAAGCCAGATAGTTGGAATGGTCTTGATGTCTGCTCGAGTGACAGCTACCCAAAAGTGGTGCGGAGTCTAACGCGGAGGAGAGGTATTCACCAGGAATTCCTGCAAGGGAATATGGTCTTAGCTGCTCTCAACTGCAGGTCAGGGTCCTCTAGGGGCGCAGAGCAGTTAATGCAGAGAACCACAAAGTAACTATAAGACAGAATGGAATGTAGCCTCAGGTGTATGGAATTCCGGAACAGGTGCTGTGTGATGATCAGCAGTATAACCACGAATCTCAATAATAGGATAGGCTGAGCAGGAAGTACAGTCACAGGTCTAAACAGTGGAATAAGCTGAACAGATATAGCTGTGAAGCGATGCACTGAGTACTGACACGGCAGCTCTAGCCACCAGTCCTGAGGTGCCAGCTCCAGCCGCCAGTCCAGAAGCGCCACTTTCAAACGCCAGTCCTGAGGTGCCAGTTTCTGCTGCCAGTCCTGAGGTGCCAGCTCCAGCCGCCTGTACTGAGGTGCCAATTCCAGCCTCTGTCTCCTATTCCGAGGTCCCAGCCTCTGCCTCCTGTTCCGAGGTCTCAGCCTCTGCCTCCGGCACTGAGTCTCCTGCCACTTCCTCCGGTCCTGAGTCTCCTGCCACTTCCTCCGGTCCTGAGTCTCTTGCCACTGTGTCCGGTTTTGAGTCTCCTGCCACTGTGTCCGGTCTTGAGTCTCCTGCCGTTGCCTCTGGTTGTGAGTAGTCAGCCGCTGTCTCCGGTTCTGAGTCGCCAGTCGCTGTCTCCAGAGACATTGCCACTTAATGCGGTTCAGCCCGAGTTGGCATTCCATGCGGTTCAGCCCCGAGTTACCATTCCATGCGGTTAAGCCCTGAGTTCCCATTCCATACGGTTCAGCCCCAAGTTGCCATTCCATATGGTTCAGCCCCAAGTTGCCATTCCATACGGTTCAGCCCCAAGTTGCCATTCCATGCACTTCAGCCCCGAGTTGCCATTGCATGCGGTTCAGCCCAAGTTGCCACTTTATGTGGTTCAGCCCGAGAAACCACTTAGTGCTGTCTGCTATGAGACTTCTCACAGTGCTGTCTGCTCTGAGGCTTCTCACAGTGCTTTCCAGTCCGGGCCTCCTCCCAAGTCATCCGCCCAGTCTGGGCCATCTTCTGCCAAGGGTGTCCTGCCTGAGTCCCCAGAGACATGTGTTCAACCCGAGCGGACTAAGTCTCGTGCTAAACCAAATTCATCTTCTGTTCCAGACTTCCGACCACATAACTTCAATGGGGATATCCAGCAATTTAATACTCTTATATAAGTTTGTATATCTTATTTTTCATCAGTACCTGAACTCCTAGGTGCCCAACAAAAGTACGTGTTTTACCTGTTATCCTACTTTACAGGAAAAGCTCTGGAATGGGCAAGCCCCTTTAGTGAGACCAGAGATCCTTTTCTTTCTGATTTGCAGCTTTTTTCTGATGCAGTGATCAAAGAATTTGCTCTAGCATTTGTCAATCGTATTTGCATACAGTGCCTAAGAGAGGAGGGCCCGGGGTGCATGCACTCTGGCCTTCCCCTTTAATCCGTGTCTGTAAATTGCCATATACCAGCTCATTTTGTATTCAAAATATGAACTTTAATACCATTTTTTTCTCTCACACATTCCCCAGATCGCAAATATGCTTGAATAAATCATAACTATGTACTGCAATTCATAAAATTATTAATTTTCCTTCATAACTGAAAAAAGTTAGTTTCTTTATGGCAAAATCTACTAGAAGGATAAAACCTTTTGTACCTATCATCAAATTATCCTTATGATGATCATTACCATTAAGTGACAAATAAGATTTCAGGGTTCGAGTTCTACCAATTGTGGTGGGTATGTCATATATGTGTTGTGTTAGTATAGGATCACGTTTAAGCAACAGCCAATGCTATGTCAAACTATGGGTAAAACAACCTTTCATCTCTTTTATTTATCTCTTCCCTTTTCCATTAGCTCTGCATATCCACATTCTTTGTCCTCATTGAACTATTACCAATACGTCTAGAGATAAATTAAAATTAGTCGTATCCAAAACCAAGTTCAAAAATCATTTTCTTTTTATGCATTTTAAACTTGAATTTAAGATTATAGCCGTTGATAATGATTTCTGAGTTAAAGGCCCTTTCAAATAAAAACTATGTATGTGCATACTTACGGCTATAAGGTCCTGTCAGTGTAACGCTGCCTTGTCAGATTATTGAGTCTATCTGACTAGTGTCCAGAAAATTTGTGTCTTGTGCAACTGACCTGGCTTCCAGTTGATCACTGTCTGATAAGTGCCTTCTATAATGACCCGCATATTTGTTGTAACCACTGTTTGCCTTTTGTGGACATTGTTCAGATTATTACCATAGTTCATTGTTGATGCTAACTAACATGTTGCTCTGGAATCTGTCATCATTAACTCCTAGTCCACTGTAGCTGAGCAGTTCCTGTCTGCTTCCTTCTGGTCACTCATTGTTTGGATCATGGTGATCCCAGCACTGTACTTCTACATTTTATATGCAAATTGCGACCTTCACATTTATTAATAACACACTTGTTCTAAAGTTGACCGAGTAGAGTAAAGGCATGTTTATGCAAATGCAGCTCATGCAGACCTGCAGAAACATGCATATATGCCTGTATTTGGAAGGGTAACTTTGCACCTGCTATAGAACAGGTGCAAATATTCAGCAATGATGATCAAACCTGGCTCATATGCTGGTGATGCAGAGGATGGCACATCATGAGGTGTATATAGCTCTGCATATGGGTGGAAAAACATTTTTTCAGTGCTCCTTTTCTAGAGTAATTTACTCCTATTTTGCACCCAACTCAGTATCAGCCATTATATGTGTGACAATAATATATTTAAAGTAGGGATGTGCACCGGCGACTTTTGGTGTCTCGCGTTTTGTGTTTTGGATTCGGATTTTCGCGATGTTTTGGGTTTGGATTTGTTTCGCAAAACACCTGCCGAAAGGTTTTGGTTCGGATTTAAGGTTTTGGATTCGGATTTTTTTTGAAAAAAGCATAAAAAGTTCAAAAATCAAGTTTTTGGGCTTATTTTCACTCCTACGCTATTATTAACCTCAATAACATTCATTAACAAGCATTTCCACTAATTTACAGTGTATTCTGAACACCTCACAATATAGTTATTAGTCCAAAACGTTGCAACGAGGTATCTTTCTGGACTGCGTAGTGGAGTGGTCCCCACAATATAATAAGAAAACCATCAACTGGTCTTAATCGCACCAAAAAATGTACCTGGACTGCGTAGAGGAGTGGGTCACCACAATATAATTTAAAAACCCTGAACTTGTATGATTCGCACCAATTAATGTATCTGGACTGCGTAGAGGAGTGGGTCACCACAATATAATTTAAAAACTCTGAACTTGTATGATTCGCACCAATAAATGTATCTGGACTGCGTAGAGGAGTGGGTCACCACAATATAATAAGAAAACCATCAACTGGTCTTAATCGCACCAAAAAATGTACCTGGACTGCGTAGAGGAGTGGGTCACCACAATATAATTTAAAAACCCTGAACTTGTATGATTCGCACCAATAAATGTATCTGGACTGCGTAGAGGAGTGGGTCACCACAATATAATAAGAAAACCATCAACTGGTCTTAATCGCACCAAAAAATGTACCTGGACTGCGTAGAGGAGTGGGTCACCACAATATAATTTAAAAACCCTGAACTTGTATGATTCGCACCAATAAATGTATCTGGACTGCGTAGAGGAGTGGGTCACCACAATATAATAAGAAAACCATCAACTTGTCTTAATCGCACCAAAAAATGTACCTGGACTGCATAGAGGAGTGGCTCACCACAATATAATTTAAAAACCCTGAACTTGTATGATTCGCACCAATAAATGTATCTGGACTGCGTAGAGGAGTGGGTCACCACAATATAATTTAAAAACCCTGAACTTGTATGATTCGCACCAATAAATGTATCTGGACTGGGTAGAGGAGTGGGTCACCACAATATAATAAGAAAACCATCAACTGGTCTTAATCGCACCAAAAAATGTACCTGGACTGCGTAGAGGAGTGGGTCACCACAATATAATTTAAAAACCCTGAACTTGTATGATTCGCACCAATAAATGTATCTGGACTGCGTAGAGGAGTGGTTCACCACAATATAATAAGAAAACCATCAACTGGTCTTAATCGCACCAAAAAATGTACCTGGACTGCGTAGAGGAGTGGGTCACCACAATATAATTTAAAAACCCTGAACTTGTATGATTCGCACCAATAAATGTATCTGGACTGGGTAGAGGAGTGGGTCACCACAATATAATAAGAAAACCATCAACTGGTCTTAATCGCACCAAAAAATGTACCTGGACTGCGTAGAGGAGTGGGTCACCACAATATAATTTAAAAACCCTGAACTTGTATGATTCGCACCAATAAATGTATCTGGACTGCGTAGAGGAGTGGTTCACCACAATATAATAAGAAAACCATCAACTGGTCTTAATCGCACCAAAAAATGTACCTGGACTGCGTAGAGGAGTGGGTCACCACAATATAATTTAAAAACCCTGAACTTGTATGATTCGCACCAATAAATGTATCTGGACTGCGTAGAGGAGTGGGTCACCACAATATAATAAGAAAACCATCAACTGGTCTTAATCGCACCAAAAAATGTACCTGGACTGCGTAAAGGAGTGGGTCACCACAATATAATTTAAAAACCCTGAACTTGTATGATTCGCACCAATAAATGTATCTGGACTGCGTAGAGGAGTGGGTCACCACAATATAATAAGAAAACCATCAACTTGTCTTAATCGCACCAAAAAATGTACCTGGACTGCGTAGAGGAGTGGGTCACCACAATATAATTTAAAAACCCTGAACTTGTATGATTCGCACCAATAAATGTATCTGGACTGCGTAGAGGAGTGGGTCACCACAATATAATTTAAAAACCCTGAACTTGTATGATTCGCACCAATAAATGTATCTGGACTGTGTAGAGGAGTGGGTCACCACAATATAATAAGAAAACCATCAACTTGTCTTAATCGCACCAAAAAATGTACCTGGACTGCGTAGAGGAGTGGGTCACCACAATATAATTTAAAAACCCTGAACTTGTATGATTCGCACCAATAAATGTATCTGGACTGCGTAGAGGAGTGGGTCACCACAATATAATTTAAAAACCCTGAACTTGTATGATTCGCACCAATAAATGTATCTGGACTGCGTAGAGGAGTGGACTTTTACTGCTGAATGTGTGAACTTGGTAATATTGCAGTACCAATGGGCTTATACTGCAGGATTGGTTTGGCAAATTTTGTTGTAATTAAAAAAAAATGTCATTATTTTTTTGTATTTTTTTTTATAACTTTTTTTTAATTTTTTAAACACTTGGGAATAATGGGGAAATAACTATGCCCTTAGATGCACAGACCACAGGACACAGCACGACTGGACTAAACAGGACACAGCACAGGACCCAGCAGCACCACTGAACTCAAAATTAACAGAGCACAGCACACAGCACCACTGGACTGATACTACAGAACAGAACACAGCACAGCACAGCACAGAACAGCACAGCACAGCACAGAACTAAACAGCACAGCACGAGATCTACCAGAAGAGAGGACCACCTAACACACCCTCCCTCTACCCTGATCAATGCCCGAGTGAAGATGGCAGCGACTAGCGGGGAATTTATAGGTTCCGAGTATCGCGAGATCCGACAACGGGATTATGACTCGGAGCCTCGCTTTCAAGTTTTCATTTGGCGACAATACCTGGATCTGTCTCGGATCCGACTCGGATCGGCAACGTTCGGGTGGGCTCGGATTCAGGAAATCCGAGTGCGCTCATCTCTAATTTAAAGAAGCACTTTTCCTTTTAGTAATAGACAAGAACTGTATATTGAGTATTTGTGAATCATATGCTTCATATTAAGCAAACCTCTAGGAATAGTTTAATTTGTAGAAATTTCATAAGGCTGAAACCTCTAGAATCTGTCTACATGAGGATGCACATCTAGTTCTCAGAAGTTGAATATTCTCTTAAACTAGACATTTGCTTTTGGGTATAAATATTAACGCTCTAATTTTCTGAATATGAAACCTATATAATGGTTGTCATTTTGTTTGTTTGCTGGTGCTTTAATGAGAATTGTTTTGTTTGCCTGTTTATTGACTTGGTTTCATCCCTTACAACTATACCTTCTCTAGCCAGTTCAACTTCAGCTTTGTTCCTCATAACCTGTCCTCTCAAAATTAAGCAGCTTAACCGGTAGTGTTTTATCTCTGCTAGCTACCACAGCCAAATTGTTCTCTCCTGGGAACAACCATCACCATAACAATAGGTATTTACTAGTAAGCAGATTGCAGATTCACCATTGGAATCCAGTATCCTGGATTTAAAACAGTAATGGTTGACGGGACTAATTCCATTTTGAAATGCAGATTTTTATATGTGTTGATGTACCTTGTATCTGTTAGACATCGTCCCCACACTGTCCTCTTATGCCAGGGATGGACGTCCCGTTGCTAGGCAACGGGGCGTACTTTCAGCTACACTGTGCGCGCATGAGCAGTACTTTGCCTAGCAATGGGACGCTTCTTTCAATAGCCAGTCGGGGGTCAGGATCATCTATCCTCCAATCAGGGCCCATATTAGTGTATATAAGCCACCTCCCTTCTATGTCTGATGCCAGAGTATTGGTTTCACCAGCTCCAGCGCCTTGCATCCTGCTCCCTTACTCCTGTTGTTTGTATCTTTGTTCCTGACTATTGGCTTTATTCCTGACTATTTTCTGTCCTGCGATTTGACTCTGTTGTTACCTGGATTCTGACATTTGGCTTGCTCCTGAACTTCCCTCTGGATCACCCTTGTGTACTGCACCATCGTTTGGTATTGGACCCGGACTGTACAAACATTCCTGTTCTCTCCCACTGCACTGATAACTAACTTGGAGAAATGCGACTTGCGCACCTCACTCACGCAGCCAAGCCCATACCTACTTGCAAGGGGTCCCTGGTGAATACCAGTGGTGCGTTAGACTTTGCGCCTCCTTGATTAGTTGCGCCAATATCAGTCAGTGGCATCCTCAAAAGTCATTTATGTGACAGTATCTATGATCATTCTTATCGCTCTTAAATACTCAGAGGATTAAGAAGATAGTAAGTTGTACTTCAGCATAGACCTTTAAGGTTTTTATTAGCGCTAGTTTGAAAGGATTTTCAACTGACATGTGGGTAACTGCTAAGATGAAAATTACTTTTATGATTCCTTTGTTTATTTTTGCTAAGGATTCTTTTGCAGTCTTTTGACCTGACAACTTATCACAAACAGTGCTAATAATAATAATAATAATAATAATAATAATAATAATAATAATAATAATAACTTTTTGTTCTGTGGCAGAATACCTGACTCTTCAACCAAAATACTGTGTAAAAGTTGTTCAAGTTCATATCCGAAGGGTATATATCCTTTAAAAGGCAGATTCATCAACCATAATTTTAGCCATGAAGCTGCTAACACTGAACTCCTTGCTGCTAACTTATTGAAATAAGCAGCCATATTAAGCAGGAACCATGGCCACCATAATGAGTGAAACTTCTTTGCAGTAGCCTGTCCATTGAGACCATGGCTAAAATGGCCTCCTTCAACAGAGGGGGCTGTTTGTGTAAGAGAGGATGCTACATAAATAGAGTTCACAGAGGTCTTGAGCAAAGCATCTGCCCCTTTTATCAATGGCATTTTTAAAGATGGACCCATCTTCTAATGGACTAATAGATCATTTGAACATTTGATACATCAACATTTGAAAGAACATCTCAGGCTTTTACCTACTCTGAGTAAAAGTTAAATGTCATGTTAAATTTCCTAGATATTGTGAGTCTTTGTTCTTGGTTGTTCCACCCAGTTTTAATTATATTTTTCATTGAGTCAAGAAGACACATGAAAACACATTTTGCATTTTTTGGGAGTCATCCAAAACTTTTATCTTCTGACCTCAATCTGTCACTAATGTCTTTCTGTGTCATCAGGTTGACAACAAGAGAAATAACTTTTTCCAAGGCCAGGTTTACCTCTCCTGACTCCTTCTCAGAATAATAAAGGAGGTTTGTGAATCTGAAAAGGATGGTGCCAGATTTATTGTGAATATAATCTTCCTATGAGTTTCTGTGGAAAGAGGTAAACCACCAAGTGGTGAGGAGGGACAATAATGAATAGCATACATTACTGCTTTCTAGGACACTAAACTGTAATGGCTTCTTTAACCCCATAGTGACCTCAAAAGGTGCTAACTGGGATGGGACAGAAAACATTTTCTGATAGGGTGGACAGGACATCATTTAAACGTTCTGTGTTAACTAGTAGATGTGGTCACTCTTTCAATGACAGTGGTTCTTGAGGGTGCTGAAGAAATGTTTTAACCATTTAAGTAATGATTTGATTTGCAGATTTACAAATTATGTAATAAAAGTGCAATTAGGTCACATATTGAATTGAATTTTGAAAGTTGTGCTCAGATCTAGAACAAATAAGTTATAGTTTTGTGCTCCTGTATATACTATACTAGAAATTTAAATAAAATCTATTATCAAGCTAATTGATGGGTTATCTTTACCCGTTGAGCCAAGAAACGGTTTTACGGCCCAAATTTATTTGGTACTGAGATCAGAGATGAGAAATAAATTTTGGGGTAGATATGGCTATTGTTTCCTGGTCTGGTTCAATTTGGGTTTGACTATAGCGGCCAAGTTTGTGGTTTAAAGTTTACAGCTTGCAGTTAAAACAAAAGACATATAAATGACATGTTGTCTGTTCAAGCTTAAATAGCTACAGTTGATTGAGTTTTTAAACTTTTATTTTAATTCAAACAGCAAACATTATTGTGTTCAAGCTTGAAATCAAATTTGAAGCTTGACTTTGCTGTTTACATGGAAAACCATTAAAACCACTAATCAATGTAGCCACTTCAGCTTCAACAAGCTGGAATATGTTTCAATCAGTTTGAGAACCACTTTGAAATAATATCTTGTTGTTTCTACCCTGTAGAAATTCTTCTCTGCAACTTTTTAGCTGTTCAATGGACAGGTCATTTGCTAACATAATATATGGATAACATATAGTAGTAGATTTATTATATGTGATATAAAGTAATTCAGAAAAATTTGATGTAACCCTCTTCCTTGTAAGTGATATAGATTCATGCATTTGAAATTGATGAACAGACATTGTATAAAGACTTACATCAATTATACAGTTTCATAATTTTTTCACTATTAACCGCCATAATATCTGTCACCATGGATGGTACTACTGGGCATTCAATACATAAACTGGCTTACTGGGAAAAGCTTGAAATGCCCCCTCTACACTGAAGTAGAAAATGATAACCCTTGGTGTTGTTATTACCAGAAGACAGCTGGCAATCTGAAAACAGGTAATCTCTTATTTAAGAACAATTAACTTGCTGTGGCAGTCACCTGGAAAAGGAGCTGACTAGTATATCATGTTTACCCAATAAGTGTGATAGTACTTACTACAGGGCCTTTCCCTTTCCTTGTGGTAATTAGTGGCACATTGTAGTGATATCTGAAGCTTGTAATTCATCCATAATGTTACCTGTGTTAGCCTCTCCATTGTCTCAATGTATACACACACACACACACACACACACACACACAATGGGTGCAAACTGTATGGGTGCCCATTTTCTGGACTCTCTACTATAATTGTTTTCTGTAATGTCCTCCTTTTCTTTTTTGTTCTGGTTGGGGCTATAGCATAGAATTGGCCTGGCATGCATTTTTCTTACAAAATATAAGCTTTTTATAAAGGTCATTTACATAGGTACAAAGTTTTGGGCTTGCCGCAGAGTGGATTATATTTTGCAATGGTATGCTCTTTTTTTGTATAAAACAAGGTGATCTCTTAGAGGCAGCAACATTTTGCATGTCCTGATGAGAGCAACTGGGCAGAATGCTGGTGATTCTAGCCAAATGTGGGCTAAGCCCACAGGAACAAAATACAATTTTTTCAAGGGGTGGAAGGGGTGCATTTACATGGGTGTTTTTTTCTGCTTGCATTTCTCCTCTGCCCCCTTGTGCACTTTATGTCACTTTTGTCTCCACCATGCCTCTTCAGTTCATCACCCTATAGACCCAGATGTATTCTCCACTGTTCTCATATCACCCTGCCCTCATAGGGTTATGTCTACCCCCACATAATACGTGCCTGTTTTCCCTAAAACTTCATCAGTCTATGCCCAATTTGATGTAACAAATTATGCCCATTATACCAGCCTGTGCACATCCTAAAATACAGCCTCCTAATCACATGCCAGCCTCCATTTGCCAATCTCCACATTCAATTATCTGTGCTAAAGTGTTTAACCAGCCTCCTGTGTCCCATCAAATGATGTTAGTATGTTGCGCCACATCACATTTTACCAGTCTCTTGTGTCTTTATCAAATTATGGACAGCCATCTGTGCTTCCCAAATAGCACTTGGCTTCTATATTTTACTAACTTGCTGCCCTCATTTAGTTTCTTTGCATGCCCAGTCGCCTGCAATTTCCCTGTATTCCCAACATATTATACCATCATATGATATCATGTTATGTTACAGAATGTGGTGAACAATAAGTAGCAATTAAAAAAACCACAGGAGGATCAGGCCAATCAGAGTGACAGTCTCAAGTCGCCAAACAGCAAACAAATGTCACATGTCTATAAAAAAAAAAAGCATGCAGCCAATCAGACAATTATTCTTACTGAACTGTACTAGGGAAAATGTTTGTGGATGTGACTATTAAGAGCCTGAATTGCTGTTTTTTCATTTGAACACTGCATTTGCTATAGAGCGGTGTAAACAGTACTGCATCATTGCCTGTCATTTCCCTATTTTGTTTTCCACATTCCAAACTCTTACAACATAACACTGACTACTACAAAACACAATTGTTTCCTAGACTTATAATTAATGCCATTCCCTCTCTAGGTGGACAAATACCCAAGCAATACACTGTGAGATCAACCTGTGCATTTATATAAACGCATTGGGGGTTATTCAATTGTTAGCAAGTTTTTTCCCCGCCGTGTAAGAAAAAAAATCTCCCGCGGGTTTTTGACTGCAATAGCGACTGTTTTGAGTTAGCGCAGCAGGAAAACTCATGCAATTCAATTGAAAAAGAGGGAACGCTGCCCCCGCGCTTTAAAAATTGTGTTTGCCAGATTTTAGGGGAGTTTTAACGCAGTCATGTATAACACAAAAAAAAGGTTTTGCATACATTTCCATACATTAGATTGCATTACACATTGATAATATATACATTACAGTACTTTCTTTAGCATATTTTTTAATTGAACTGTTTTTTACCATACAATCATCTATACCATGTCAGAACACATTTCAACATTCATATTTGTAACAAAAAACTTGCGTAACTATAATTAATTGGTGATTTTATATTTTTAATTTTTTTAATTTTTTTGTTTCATTATTTTTTCACAAGAAAATCAACTTAGTGATAAACATAAGTTTAACTTTTGTTCCCCATTTTTACATGATTTCAAGTACTTTTCAGAGGTTTTTTATTTTATTAACTCACTGACAATTGAATACCCCCAATTAAATGGTACAATAGAAATGTTAATGTAGAAATATACAGACAATTCAATGATGCATTTACTACATGCTTTAAGTGAATAATGGACACATTTTTGTTACATTTGAAAGTGAGTTCAGCCATTCATTCAGCAATATAAGGAATTATGTCAGAGAAAAAATGTTTCCTCACACTTTTTATCATATTTCAATAATCTTACTTCACGAAATGAAACAAGTATTTTGTATTCCTCTGCAAAACTAGATGCATCATTATACATACTCTGTACCCAACACCATGAGTCCTTCCTACTCCTTTCATCGACTGGTGCAAATTTCTGCTCATCCACAAACACAGCTTTGTTGTTACGCAATCCCATGTGCTTGGACAGAAATATACATCTACCTGTGTAAAACAAGATCCAAGGCACAACCAAAGATGATTTTGTGCTGCAACAATTTTGAGAATCAAAAGTGAGGTCCAATGTGTTCACAACAACACAATAATAATAGAAATCATCACAAAATGTCTCTCCCAGGGAAAAAGAAAGTATTTTTTTATGGTAATGAATTTCCTGAATGAAGAGATACCCAATTCTGCAATTTATGGACAGAAAATAGTGGAGGCATACCTAACATTCCTTATAATGCTTATACTTTATTGTGATATTTTGAAATATTGGCAGAAGAAACTTGACCAGTGGCCAGAATTATTTACAAATTCACTATAGAAAATCTATCCCCCCCCGTGTGTATTGTCTTAAGATGTGTCCAGTGCCACCCATGCAACAGAATCAGTAACAGAAAAGTGCAGTTATCCCCCAAAAAAGAAAAAAAAGAATCGATATGATTGAAATAAATATCAAGTACAATATGTAATAACATTACTGTGCCTTGAGAGGTCTAATCTTTAATTAACATTAATTTTGAACAAAAATATTCAAATAAACAGACTTTTTTTCAGAATTTTTTTTATTTAGCTATATTGATTTCAATTGCCGAGGAGCAACGTAAATAACTTCCTTTAGTGACGATATGTGTTTCCATTTGCCCTGGTGCACCTGGTTTTCCACTAAAGTTCATAATATTGTGAAGCAAAATGGCAATGTTTGCTCCAGCTGATGGAGTTGGTGGAGTGGGAACTAAGAACACTTGTACAGCTAGTTTTACGAACTTGTACAAAAATTAGATTTTGTTATGTGGAGCAAGATTATTAAAATCAGATAAAGTGGAGTGGAGTGTGCAGGAGGTGACTTTTACATAGTAAATGTTCAGATGTAAAAATGTGTATTATATGGCAGAAATTTGCATTCAACTTAACATGAGCCCATCAGTGGGCACAACATTATCTAACAAGATTGCCTTGAAAATAGTAGTTACATGTGCGGTTTTCATTAGGAGAAGGTTATTCCCACATTTTCCCCAGTCAACATTTTCAGGAAGTCTCCCTGTTGCTACTTAGTGTTCCAGTGAGGCTGCTTCTTTTGCAGAGGCTTATTTAGGCATAGTAATAATAATAATAATAATAATAATAATAATAATAACAAAAATAATAGAAATTATATTGACAATGTTATACATTTTAATGTACTATTGACATAATTAAATATTGTAAGAAATGAAAATGTTTGGATGTTTTTTGTATGCATGATTTGTTTTCAAAACTGAAGTTTTTTTAAAAAAAGATTTAATTAAGGTTCTACAACCTTACCCTGCTTTTTACACAATATTTGGTAAAGGTATAAAGAATAGTATTTTCATCAAATTGTCTGAAAAGATAAAATATGTTAGAATAATCGGTCCAGGTGGGCTGCAGTCCCAGCTAAGCGTGGGCATACATAATGAGTGATAAATTATATACAAAATGACAGTGTGAGTATTTAAACACTATTTGCACAGCAATATCTTCTAGTTGTATGCTTCACTGAATCACTGTTTTTATATCTTCATTTTGATAGAGAATAATTATTGTGTATAACTATCTTTTCATCTGGAACCAACAATTCACTTCATTGACAGCAGAGTTTAAGGAAAATACATATCCTGTTGTTATAAACCCCAAACATTAATGCATAAACTTGTAACGTGTCATTATTACAAGGCACATATCTAATTCCTGTTCAAAAAGATGTGTTATTTTTATTTTTTATTATATTATATAGCTCACGTAAGTGATTGTTACTGTTCATGCATATGAAAATATAGAAAAATATCTCCAAATCCATATAACTGTGAGAGAGAACTTCATACAGCAGTTAGTGCACCATATTTTCAGATGCAAATTACTTTTATTAAGTAATACAGATCTTCATGAAAATTGGGAGATATAGATTGACAAGAGGAATTTCAGGGCAAGCTATTTAGCCAATTTTGAGAGAACAATTTAAAAAAAAAATAGATTGAAGCATATCTCAAACAGCGAAAGTTCATTCTTTCAGTTTGTGCTACACTGCCCTGCCAGTGATAGAAATTGATATTAGTGATAAACTGTAATTGGATATTACCACACAGGGATTCCACAGGAACCCAATTGTCACCTACTAAGCTGCGTTGATAAGCTATATTGGTTATCGCTTGTCAGCAGTACCATTGTTATTGCAGCTCCAACTTTCTTTTAAGATTAGCCTCCCCCCATTTGGTGTTAGGCAGAGAGAAGAAACAGCAACCCCCTGAGATGGCATTTATTGCCACCCCCAGATATCATAAAGGAGGGGGGAGGTGTTAGGCAACCTGGGACTTTGCAGATGCTGGGGAAGTTCAAGTCTAAATATACATTTGTTGGGAACTGTATTTTCACAGTACACTGATAGTCACAAAATGCCTACGCAGGGAAGAGTAAAGAAAAATAAATAAATAAACAAATAAAGAAAAAAGAAAAAAAAAAACTATTTAAAAAAAATAGTATACGATCCCAAAGTAATTAGTCACCATTGTTTTATGTGCAGTCAATCAAAAAAGAAAAAGAAAACCAAAAGGAAAAAAATTCAAATCCCTCCTCAAAAAACTTTGTATCATCATATTATTTCATTGATTTAATGTAGTCCTAGGGCACAATTAGAAAAAAATGTTAAAAATCATCCTTTCACTATATTCTCTGTGATGGCATCATGCATACTTAAGAGATTTGCATAGGAGAGTCTCTTATATACAGTAGACTCTCTCTCTGAGTTCTGATTGGTTAAAAGAATAAATAACTCAGAGTCTGGTGAGTTAGTTCAAATATTTGTCCCACTACTTCTCATTTTTCTGCTTGCTTTAAAGCTTTAATCAATCACCCCAGAGGATAGTCTGTATAAGAGACTCTATACTGAGGCTATCGCATTATGCCCCAAGAGAGTGCCGAAGAAAGAAGTAAAAGAGCAGATGATAAAAAGAAGATCCAAAAGCAAAAAAACAGAAGAAATAATATGGTGAAAGAAGAGGAGTGAGGATGCTAGGAAGAACAAAGAATATTTCAAGAAAAGGAGATTAAAGAAAAAACAGATGTTTTAAAATGAGATTGATGATTATTATGTATTTTTTGTGAGGTTAGCCGTGTATCTGGCAGAAGTCTTCTGGATCCTTGTCAAATTTACAGGTACCCTATAGAGGTGGAATAGTTTATAGCCTTTGGGGTTTCCTTTTCTCCCCTAGGCACAATTACAACAGGGTTACTATGAAGAGCTCCTTTGCTTTTCATTGCTGAATCATGGGGTCTTGTGAACTTTCTGTCCCCTTCCCTTTTGTTTTCCTAGTTACCATCAGTACCAGTGTGGATAGGAAAAGCCATTGTGCTTTTCATAGCTGGGGTTGATTGCCAATAGAAGAGGCCCTATCTAGTAAAAATAATAAGCCTTACTATGATCATCCTGAAGTATGTTTTCGTTGATTAGAGAACAATGAAAATTTTAAATCTTAAAAAAAACTTGTCAGCCAGCAAATGCCTTAGGCACATCTGTGACATACATGAATATGCTAGCCAAAATTAACTTCAGGGCAGCTATGTTTTTTTTTATGTCCCTCTGTTTTTCAGTGCTTGAGCTTGTTGACTTTAGAGAAGTATGTAAAGTGATACTTATTTTTGTGTCACTCTTTTGGGTGCTGAAGAATTAACATAATGGTATAGCACTGCTCTGTAATTTCCTGCACACTGTTTCTTTTTTGCCAGAGAAACAAGGTCACTTAGAGTAGGGCATAGATCAACTGTTCAGATCAGATTTAATTGTCTTCTATCTCTTAGAGGTAGAAGACTGTGACATGTTTATTGAGCAGCATGGTGGCTAAGTGGTTTGCACTTTTGCCTCACAGCACTGTGGTCATGAGTTCAATTCCCAACCATGGTCTTATCTGTGTGGAGTTTGTATGTTCTCCTTGTGTTTGTGTGGGTTTCCTCCAAGTGCTCCGGTTTCCTCCCACACTCCAAAAACATACTAGTAGATTAATTGACTACTATCAAAATTGACCCTAGTCTCTCTCTGTCTGTGTATGTTAGGGAATTTAGACTGTAAGCTTCAATGGGGAAGGGACTGATGTGAGTGAGTTCTCTGTACAGCACTGTGGAATCAGAGGCGCTATATAAATAAATGGTGATGATGATGATGATGATGATGAATTATGCTATACAAGAAGTTGCCATTGAATGGAAGGAATATTTTATAATTGCATGTACTTCATTGCTAAATGTTGTCATGTAAAGGAGACATATTTTCTTTTCTTTGCTGCACAAGATGTAACTTAATAATAAAAAGGCTTACCTCTGACTTCACAGGTTAGAAGACACTAAGCACCCGCATCTTCTCATTGCTCTGCATCAATTAAAAATACACCCGTTACCACTGATTCAGTGATTCAGTGTCATTTTTAATACAGAGTTCTCTGAGAGACAGCCCAGAACCCCTCTGTGAAAAGTAACCAGCCACAAATAGATTAGCTTTGGGTTTGTTGCCTATGACTATGAAAGGTCTATAATTACAAAGTGGCCTTATGAAAGTTGAATATTTGCCACCTCTAATTCCTATATCAATCACAGGTACCAGAGCCGGATATTTTTGGTGCTTCGGTTGGTCTTGTTTTTTTACAGACACAATCCCATATTATAATGATAACTATGGAATCGGCCATCAATTATTACATTTTTAGTTGCCACATAAGGATTCTTTGTTATTTATCAGCTAAATAAAAAAACATATACTTAAGAAGTAACAGACAGACATTGCACAGTTCATCATCATCATCAACATTTATTTATATAAAGCCAGCAAATGCCGTAGCGCTTTACAATTGGGAACAAACATTAATAAGACAATACTGGGTAATACATACAGACAGAGAGGTAAAAGAACCCTGCTCGCAAGCTATAGGACAATGGGAGTTTGAAATACAAGGACATGTGCTACATCATATTGCACAATGGACCAGCTAGAATGCAAAGGTAAAAGTATTAAGTGTGCTGTGTGTGTTGCAATGTTGGTCAGAGGGTTGTTGTCTTGCGTTAGCAGTGTAGAGGATGGTAACAGGGTAATCTAGGGAAATTAAGATGGTGGTTGAGGAATATCATAACCTTGTCTGAAGAGGAGGGTTTTCAGTGAACGCTTAAAGGTTTAAAGACTAGAGGAAAGTCTTACTGTGTGTGGGAGGGAATTCCACAAAGTCGGTGCAGCCCGGAAAACATCCTGTAACCGAGAATGGGAGGATGTGATGAGAGTGGAAGAGAGACATAGATCTTGTGCAGAACAGATGTGTCGAGATAGTTTGAGACAAGTGAGGAAATGTATGTCGGTGCAATTTTGTTGATGGCCTTATATGTAAGTAGAAGAATTTTATATTGGATTGGTTGAAATACAGGCAGCCAATGTAGAGGCTGACAGTGTGGCTCAGCAGAGGAATAGCGGTTTGCAAGGAAAATCAATTTAGCCGCTGCGTGCAAAATAGATTGTAGGGGTTGAAGTCTGACTTTGGGAAGACCAATAAGGAGGGAATTGCAATAGTCGATGCGGGAGATGATGATTGCATGAATTAATGTTTTTGCGGTGTCTTGTGTCAGATATGTGCGTATTCTGGAAATGTTCTTTAGGTGTATGTAACATGATTTAGATATAGAGTTGATGTGGGGAATAAACGACAGTTGTGAATCAAGGATTACACCTAAGCAACGAGCTTGCAGGGTGGGATTTATGGTCATGTTATCAACAGAAATAGAAATGTCAGGCAGGAAGCTTCTGTTTTTGGGTGGGAATATTATTAATTCAGTTTTTGAAAGATTGAGTTTGAGTTGTCAAGAAGACATCCAAGATGAAATGGCAGAAAGACAGTCAGTTACGCGAGACAACACAGATGGTGAAAGATCAGGAGAGGATAGATAGATTTGTGTATTATCCGCATAGAGATGATACTGAAATCCAAAGGAGCTTATTAGTTTTCCAAATGAAGTAGTGTAGATAGAGAATAGCAGAGGACCTAGGACTGAGCCTTGCGGTACTCCAACTGATAAAGGAAACGGAGCAGAGGTGGATCCAGAGAAATTAACACTGAAAGAGCGATTAGATAGGTAGGATGAGAACCAGGATAGGACAGTGCCTTCAAGACCTAGGGATTGTAGCGTTTGTATGAGGAGAGAGTTGTCAACAGTGTCAAATGCAGCAGAGAGATAAAGGAGAATTAGAAGAGAGTAATGGTTATTATTTTTTGCTGTGATTAAATCATTGACAACCTTGGTCAGCGCAGTTTTTTTTTATTGTTTAACTATTTCTGTCTCAATGCCAATGCCATTGGCAATGCCATAGTAAGACCATACATGTCAATGGTCTAAATTTTTGATGAAAGGGGCTTACTGCAAAATGGCCATGTTCTTACCCAAAATCACTGGGATTTGAACTGATCACAGCTTTTATGTCCTGAATATCCAATCTTAATGTTTGGAGGTTTGTAAGACAGTTTCAAGGATGTTGTTAGAGGTCACTAGGTAATCTGGAAAGACCATAATGACTATACACATTACCTTTAGGTGATTTATTTGATACAGCCAGACATCATATATGTTATTAGAAGTCTGTGTTGGCAAGCTTTCTGTCTTTGGTTGTAAATGTACAGGTGTTCTATATGGGGAAGGGTACAGGTGTATTTCCATGCTGTGGCCTTGATTTATAGTCATATTTATAAATCTGCACAAGCTAATACTCTACATTGTAGAATAAAGAGGTGCAATCTATGTGTTTAATGGGCACAAAACAACAGATTCTCACTTGTAAGGGACTAACAGAAAAATTGTGCAATAAGTGCTGGATAAGCAGTAATTGTTTTGTGGATATACTGGAACCGTGCTAAAGATATGGCTTCAATCTAACTTACTTCCAGCTATGAAAGAATATAAACCACTTCAAAGAGCTGATTGTTCTATAAACCATTTAATTTTATAATCTAAAAATTAATTAAAGAAAATAACTAAAAAAAAATAAAAAAAATATTGTAAATGATAATACAAAATACTCCGCAATAATATAAAATAATTCTCCTGACATAACCAGTGGCAATAGAAGTTAGACTATATCTGAACATATATTAATCAATTAACAGGATTGGTCCTTTCTGCAGAGTGCAATACTGGGCCTCTTTATAGTGACATATCCAAAAGCAGTCTATAAGAAACTCCACATGATCATCAAGCTGTCCCCAATGTTAGTAGTGATAATTAAGGATTCCAACAATCAGTCAGCAGTATGAATCAAGTAAACATTTCCCAGTGTTAAATCTCACCTTTAATGCACTCATTTCCAGTGATAGCATTGATCATGATAGCTTTCTGGTTCCTGTACCTGTGTTCTGTTTGTTCCTGACTGTAAGGGTTAAACAGAGATGTACTTTTTATGCATCTATATACCTTCAATATATACTATTGTTCCTACTTGAATGATGTAACCATTGCTGGTATGCTGTGCAAAGTGAATCAAATGTATACATTTGTATTATTACTATATATGTTCATGGTCAGGGAGCCATCTTTAAAATAACTTCTGTACAAGAGTGAGTTAAACAAACAAAGGCCAGCCTCACACTAGAATCACAAGAAAATAAACTGATATCCAGAAGCCTTCTCTCTAAAAAAAAATCAGGTGTCCGAAATTAAATAAGACAATGGGGCTCTCTGACTGATCACTGTTTGTAGCTAAGTATAAACTATTTAATCACTTAAGGGTTGTTTGTTTTTATTGCTAGTAAGTTTCTTATAGTCACTTGCTAAATCACTGGTATTATTTAAGCATACGTTCCACTGGGAACACTGACCTTGCATTTATTGTTCCTGTATTGACCTGCACCAGCATTTCTTCAGAGACATTGTTCATATCCTCACATTGCCTCAGCAGGGCTGCCAAGAGGAATTCAGGGCCCGGTACAACAAATTCATGGGGCTCCCCTCATAGTCGAGTAAGCTAAGAAAACAATGAGGGGTGTGGTCATACAATTGGGGGCCTGTCAATGCGCCATTGGGGCGTGGCTAGAACATCAAAATCACTAGGTCCTGAATTCACCAGAGCGTGACATATGTCCCAGCACTCCTGACTTTCAAGACATTTAGCACCACAGTGTAATATAGAAAGAATGCAGTGTGTACAGAAAGAGTTCAGTCTAGGCATGCACCTTACATTGGGCACAACACTCACCAAAAATTGGCATTGTCCCTACTAGAATCACAACATTTCACACACTCTGCTGCTCTCTCCTACCTGTTCTCACTTTCACCACCTGTGGCTGCTGGTTTCTTTAGTTGCGGCTTGTCTGGATCTTGGAATGTTGGAGGACCTATTTGGAAAAAAAAATGGCTACATTTAGAAAATTACAGCCAGACCCAGCGTTAAATTAATAGCACCTACGATTAATAATTAGGCCTTCCTCCAGCCCCAACATTAAAATAATAGTATTCACATTTAATAAATAAACCTATTTCCCTTCCTGGAAACAGCCTAGCAATACCTATTTCCCGCAACCAGCACTGCCATTAAATAATTCATAGTCACATTTAATAAATAGACCTTATTCTCCCCATACTCACCCCTACATTCAATAGCCCCCAAACCACCCCATCTTAAATTAATAGTCTCCACTATTAAATTGCCTCACCATCACCCTACAAACAAAATAGCACCTATTAATTAGCCACCACCTACCTCACGCACACTACATTGCAACAAGCACCCTGTGCCATTACACACACATTACTGTGCCCCTTCATCACAACTACACTGTGCCCCTTATGCTCACACTGCGCCCTCCATGCTGCTCTCTCCCCTTCTTTTTTACTCTGTGCCTCTCTCCCCCTTTTTTTCACTGTGTGCCTCTCTCCCCCTTTTTTTTCACTCTGTGCCTCTCCCCCTTTTTTCACTCTGTGCCTCTCTTCCCCCTTTTTTTCACTCTGTGCCTCTCTCCCCCATTTTTTTCACTCTGTGACTCTCATCCCCTACTTTTTTACTCTGTGTCACTCTCCCCCTTTTTTTTCACTCTGTGCCTCTCTCCCCCTTTTTTTCACTCTTTGTCTCTCTCCCCCTTTTTTCACTCTGTGCCTCTCTCCCCCTTTTTTTTCACTCTGCCTCTCACCCCCCTTTTTTTCACTTTGTGCCTCTCTCCCCCTTCTTTATAGCACTATTCCTTTCTGCTTTCCTCCCCTTTCCTTCCCTAACCTCTCAGTTTCTTTACTTATCTTTTGTTAGCTTCTTTCTTTTCTTTTCTTTTCTTTACTTCTCTTCTGTCTTCTCTTCTCTCTTCTTGCTTGGTCCTGTGACTGTCTGCGGCGTTCCTCACTGATTGTCGGGTGTGACTTGATGACATCACGTCCGACAGTCAGTATGAATGGAGAAGAGAGGAGAGGAGGGACGCCGGTGCCGCGATCACGTGAGTATGTATGCTTTAATTATTTTTTCCAGCTCCCCCACCAACCAACGAAATGGACACCTACCCCCCCCCATCCCCCCATCCCCACCCCCAGGAAACTCCCCCCCCCCTCAGAAAAAAGAAAAAAAAATAGTAGTGAGGGCCTGGCCCGGGCCCCCTGGCATGGGGCATGGCTTGCCCCGGGTAAAATGTACAAGCCCCCCCTTTTGGTGGCCCTGTGCCTCACACTGGGTAAACCTGCAGATATTTTTTATATCTGTGTTGTAACAAAGGACCGTTATACTACTGCATGATTCCTGCATTACATTATTGTTTGTTACTCTTACCTGCTTTTACCTCAGAGCTTGTGCTTTTCCTGTCTGCTCTTGATACTGCAATAAATGCCATAAAGTTTTTTTACTACAACATTACCTCATCATTCCTGCGCATTCCTTATAAAATGTATCCAAGCTCCAATCTTTCTAACCTATTCTATATATTTATATATACCTCAGATATACAGAGATTGTGTGAGGGGGCAAAAGACAATAATTTATTTACTCACAAATTCATTATACTTATTTAAATAATCTCAATAGGTTTCTATTTATAACTTGCAATTGTAAATTTGCATTTCTAATTTATATTTATATTTTATTATCATTATTTTTCCATATGTTTATTTATTCATCTATCTTTCGGGACTCAAAAGTCACACCATTCCAAAGAAGATATCACTCAAGACCAAATTCTAATCAGATTAAATAATCCATGTAAGGCACACTTCTAGACATACCATTCATTAAATTACAAAACCTCGTTAAGAACTTCAGGAGATATTGGGCCTGATTCATCAAAGAACGGATGTTATTTTTCCTCATTGTAAGTTGCGTTGAGTACTTTAAGTAAAAACGGGATATTTGCAAACCAAATAAGGAGCGTAAAGTCGAAAAACACACCCACCTCCAGTCCTTTACGCAACGGAACACAATATGCAACATATCTTAAGCAATTTACTCACTTTAAAAGTTCCTCTACGTTAACTTCCGGTAAGTTAAGATAAGAAATGTAAACGTCACGCCAAATGTGGGAGGTCCGACGAGTTTGTTTACACATGTGAAAACACAATCCAATAGATATTTGTGCAGGAAATTTGTAACCTCATTATTCCTTTTCACATTTTACATGTTTTGTAAACTTTGAACAATGACTATGGATTGTTTTTAATGAGCTAAATCCACACTCTGCTACATGAAAGATTGTATGATGGGTTTGTGAGTGTTTGGTTTGAACTAGAGATGGTCACTGACCCCCGTGTTTTGGTGTTGGATTCGGTTTTGGATCTGGATTACCGTCGTGTTTTGGTTTTGGTTTTGGTTTTGCAAAACCGCCATTGTGTGTTTTGGTTTTGGTTTTGGTTTTGGTTTTGTTTGGTTTTGTTTTGCTATTTTTTGGGAAAATCCATGTTTTTGGGCCTAAATTAACCCAATTTAGTGCTCCAACTGTTTAAGAGACAAGTAATCTAATTGTTGAGGTAATAAATCATCCAAAAAAACAGTTTAATTCTTCGTTGGTAGGCCTTCATTTATTCTACACACAAAACAGATTGTCTTCCTCTCCATCTATGCATATTGGCAATGCAGCCATCGTCTTTGGATGTATATTACACCCTACACTTATAGTTAAATATGTAAAGAAATGGAAAAAGACAGTTTGCTTTCTGTCTCTATAGGCCCCCCTCCACTTTTTTAAAAAAAACAAAAATTCAGCCATTATAGACTGTACAATATTAATTGACATGGAGAAAGACAGTTTGGTTTCTGTCTCTCTAGGCTCCCCTCCACTTGTATAAAATACTAATAAATTCAGCTGTTATATACTGTACAATATAAATTGAAATGGACAAAGGCAGTTTGGTATCTGTCTGCATCAGATCCTCTCTCCACTAGGAGTAAAATAGAAAACTATTCAGCCGTTATATAATCTAGAATATAAATAGAAATTGAGAAAGGCAATTTGGTATCTGTCTGCATCATAATCATCAACATCATCATTAGCGCCCTCGTCGCCTACACAAATCTCCCCCTCATCCTCTTCTAATTCCAAAGTGGCATCCTCAATTTGGGTATCACCGGCTACACTCGGGCTATTAAGGCACACATCAGAAGAATGCTCACGATTAGACATCCTACTGTTGGATGGACTCTCCACAGGGATTGTTGTCATTTGTGAATCAGAGCAAATTTTCTCCTGTAATGCCTCACTGTTATCTTGCAGCTCGGCTTTGACGCGTAACAGTAGTTGTGCACCAATTGTAGGCTGGGTAAATTTTTGGGATCTGCCACTAATAGCCAAAGGTGAAGGCCTCATTCTCTCTTTGCCACTGCGTGTGTAGAATGGCATGCTTGCAATTTTTTTTTTATCGTCACTTAACTTTTGCTCAGTTACACTTCTTTTTCGCTTCAATACAGTAAATTTTTTTGGGGTTTTTGTTTTTTGCACTAATTTGAAAACACTCTGTTGTTTGACATCGCCTTGGCCAGATGACGTACTGGGAACACTAACATCAGGACTGGTGACAGAACCTGGTTGCTCATTCAGATCATATGTGGACTGCTTTGAATCCATTCTGAGCGCAAACCACTGGGGAGTGCTAAAAATTATTTAGTAGATACTGCTGACAGATATGACTTTTGACAGCCAGAAATATTAATGCACAATTAGGGAGGACACCCCAAAAGCACTGAGGAGTGCTAAAAATTATTTAGTAGATACTGCTGACAGATATGACTTTTGACAGCCAGAAATATTAATGCACAATTAGGGAGGACACCCCAAAAGCACTGAGGAGTGCTAAAAATTATTTAGTAGATACTGCTGACAGATATGACTTTTGACAGCCAGAAATATTTATGCACAATTAGGGAGGACACCCCAAAAGCACTGAGGAGTGCTAAAAATTATTTAGTAGATACTGCTGACAGATATGACTTTTGACAGCCAGAAATATTAATGCACAATTAGGGAGGACACCCCAAAAGCACTGAGGAGTGCTAAAAATTATTTAGTAGATACTGCTGACAGATATGACTTTTGACAGCCAGAAATATTAATGCACAATTAGGGAGGACACCCCAAAAGCACTGAGGAGTGCTAAAAATTATTTAGTAGATACTGCTGACAGATATGACTTTTGACAGCCAGAAATATTAATGCACAATTAGGGAGGACACCCCAAAAGCACTGAGGAGTGCTAAAAATTATTTAGTAGATACTGCTGACAGATATGACTTTTGACAGCCAGAAATATTAATGCACAATTAGGGACACCCCAAAAGCACTGAGTGCTAAAAATTATTTAGTAGATACTGCTGACAGATATGACTTTTGACAGCCAGAAATATGTATGCACAATTATGGGGGACACCCCAAAAGCGCTGGGGAGTGCCAAATATGAAGAAAAAATAATAAACCTCTATCCTCCTCTCTGCACTAGCGATTTTGGTTAGAGCAATTGCAAGAACAATATTGTATTCTCTGTCCCTGCTCTAATTAGCCTATGACTACACCCTGCTCTATCCCTCTGTCAAATGGCGATGGATTGCTGTGGAGGCGTGTATTTATAAAGTTGAAGTATCGCGAGAACCGAGCCCCGAGATCCGACGACGTCACAATGACGTTCGGCCTCGATTTGGATTCGGAATGGGCGGGAGAGTACCGAGCTGCTCAGCTCGGTACTCGGATACCCAAAGTTCGGGTGGGTTCGGTTATCGGAGAACCGGACCCGCCCATCTCTAGTTTGAACTGAGCATATATGAAGACAAATGCATATAATAAACTCGCCTAAAGAAATATGCACAATTAATCGAAAAAATTTATGTTGTTTAAAATCATGTCCCAAGCGTTATAAATAATGCATAGTGTACTCTTCCATAAGCAATACATACATAGTAGAGTACATACAACCTCCACACAGATAAAGGGTGTGAGTCAGGATTAGAACTCATGACTCAATTTTTGGAAGGTGGATTAGCTAACCACTAAGGTAATGTTCTTTCTGAAATAAGAGTGAGAAGCTCAACAATACAGCATGCGTGTTAAAGATGAAAGTGCTAGTTAATAGTACGCTTAATTATTAATCCAAAATATATGGAAATTGTGACTCTCATAGGTAGTTTAGTGGTTAGCACTTTGGACTCACAAAAGTAGCATCATTAGTTCAAACACCAAGCATGACCATAGCATCTGTTTTTTACTTTGCCCTTCAAAAGTGATCTACTACACGCTCACCCACAACAACAAATCTGCCTTCATATTTACATGTATCTCCCACTCAAATGCAACTTTCTTAGGGCAAGTTGCTTTTTTTCTGGCTGATAATGCAAATATTTAAACTTTCTAAAAGGACGATGGCCCACAGGTCACATGCACATTATTATGTGCATGCTGACATTTATTACTAGGAATGGCCTAAGAGTGGGGTGTGTTGATTTGGAGGGGACAGGCTCCTTGGAGTTAAATGCCACATTGTCTGGAAACCTTGTTTTTTGGGCATCTATGGCTTATAAGTTATCTTATGTACTCAACTTTACCAAAAAAGAACAATGATCACAGTTGAGCAGCATGATGGTTTGAGTTGCTTGCACTTCTGCCTTATAGCTCTGAAGTCATGAGTTCAATTCCCATCCATGGACTTAATTGTGTGGAGTTTGTATGTTCTCTTCAATGTTTGCATGGTTTTACTCTGATGCTGGAAGTTAACATTTGACTACCACTCCAATGCCACATGATTGTGTGAAGTTTTTAATTTTGTATGGCATTTGGCATATACCTTCCTTACTGATTATGGTCCCCAAGGCACATTATGTGTATGCTATTACAACGGATGGCCTACCTTTTGGAGGGGTGGATTGTTGCTTGAGGGCACACGCTCCTTTTTGTGAAATGCAAAGAGCAAATGCAAACCTTTTATTCCTCATCTACTGCTTATATGTTATTTACTCATCTTGTATCGAAAAATACTATAGTCAACATGGTGACTTAGTATCTAGCACCTTGACCTCCCTGTGCTGATGTCAGGAGTTTGATTCCAGACCATTGCCTTATGTGTATGGAGTTAATTAGTGTTCTTCCCATGTTAGTGTGGTTTTCCTTACAAAGACAAAATCCATACTAGTGTATCTTTGTTTGCTGCTAACAAATTGACCTGAATCTGTCTGTGTTACAGCTTTTACATTGTAAGCTCTTTTGGGACAGATTGCCTTCTCTGGACAGTGAGGCAGAATTAGTGGTGCTGTATAAATGGTGCAATGATGATGTAGTAGTAACCAAACAATATACCTTAATTGCTATTATTGTTTTATTGAAATATCCATTCTTTATTGTCCTTTTACCTACATGTAATGCAATTGTAATATATTAATAACAATAATAATAACACATACACCAATGATTCTGTTTGAAACATATTTTTACCAACATAAAAAATATTAAACTATTTACAGCAAAAAGCTAAAGTTAAAAAAAAATATTCATACAAATTTGCCCATAATTGGGTTTCTTTCTCTAATTTTTTCGTTTTTTTTATTTTATTTTTATTAAAATTAATTTTGGCCCGAATTTCAGGCAACGATCGGGGGGCTGGGCCACATGAAGGCATCAACGTGAGCTGTAAATGAAAAAAACCCAACAAATAAATCCCTGACAACATAATTATGAAAACAGACAGGAGTTAGCAGAGATGTGCACTGTTACATTACTTTAAAATGATAGCAATGTCTAATGGGATACCAAATACAGTTGGTACAAGAGGCCTAATGCTTTTGTGTGGCAGTTTTATATATGTGTATATATATATATATATATATATATATATATATATATATATATATATATATATATATATATATATATATATACACACACACAATTCTGTTGTGGCCAGGGGAGGGGGGCATGGAGAGTGTATTTTCTAAAACTACTTTGTAGTCCTATCATGATGGAAACCTGTGACATTTATGTCAACTTTAATTGAACACGTGGACATCTAAATGATCTAAAATTATGTAAAGGCTTTAATGTAAATACTTACCATCTCTCAAGGCCTCCAGCTCTTGGCTGGCTGTTGCAACCTCCTCTGGCCTCTCCTCCTGATGGTCAGCCTTCTCCTCCCTGGCCTCTGGCACGTCGTCCTCCTCCTCCTCCTCCTCCTCCTGTGCCTCAGACTCGTCCTCCTCCTCCACCTTGTCCTCTGGTACGTCCTCCTCCTCCCCACTCCTCCTGTGCCTCAGGCACCTCCTCCTCCTCCCATGCCTCAGGCACCTCCTCCTCGGCCTTAGGCACCTCCTCCTGCTGCTCGGCCTCTGGCGCCTCCTCCTGCCGCTCGGCCTCCCGTCTTTCACGACGTCTACAGTCTGTTTGAAGAAATATAACATATAAGTGTATTGATGAAAAATCTACCTGGTGAACAATTATACAGATGTAGTCAGATAATATTGTGTTTCATTTTAGGGCAACACAGATTAAGCAAATTTTTACCAAAAGGAGAGAAACATGACAGACACACAACACTTTCATAAGGTCTGTAACAATGTTTGCATTAGGCTTAGGAGATGTGGACTGTCTCAGTTTTACTCAGTAATTGTCAAATAGTCGTTTTTGGGGTGCACATCAGAATTCAAACAGCCAGATAATGAATGACTGATTAGGTATATATAATACAGTAGTTAATTTAGTTTGACCTGCTAATATGTGAAACTCAGCTAAGGACAACTGTGAGTGTGGACATGGTTTTCAATGATGGTGTTCAAATATTTTGGCAGTAACCAAAACACATCTGCCACTGTAATCTTCAAAATGTTTTCAAGTTCCCTTAGTGGGTAGCAAATCTGCATCACAGCACTGGGATCAAGAGTTGGAGAGTTGTAATCCAAAACCTGCTTTAATGTTCTGGAGTTTGACCCTCAATCATTTAGGAAACTTAGTGTTCAGTCACAAAAAATAGGACACAGGAGCAAAAGCAAGTTGCATTAGGGGGGGGGGGAGTTACCTTTCTAGTGTGGAAGAAGAATGATATGTAGTGGTAGGCCATGTCATGTGATTTGGGCTAACGTTTTTTTGAACATTGTAATAAATAAGTATTATGCTTGATTTTAAGCGACTAATAGAGAACTCACATCTTATAATCTCTTTGCGAAGCTCCCTCAGCAGTCCTGGTAGACGGCGGCGGAGGTCGCTCCAGCACCTCTGTAATTGCACACAATTATTATTACAGTAAGTACTATTTGATGTAATATGTTTCAATAGATACAACATGTTTTATTCAGAATAGGAACCAAACTTGTTAGGCATGAAGCAAAGTTACTGTGCTTAGGGCAGGTTGATTTTTTTATGGCTGATAATGCAAATATTTAAAAAAACTTTATTGTGTGGACTTTTAAACTGCTGCTGTCTTTGTTGCGCCCTCCTTTCATCTTTTCTGGTGTTGCATTTGACCATTTGTACAAGTATTTGCTTTCAAAACCTAGCGGGGGAATAACAATGTAATAAAGTCTAGAGGAAGTTTTTTGCAAATGATAATTCTGTGACTTTACATAACCACCTTATTACCGGTTTTATAAGGTACAGGTGTATATTTAGAAAGCACAAGCATATATATATTAAGGTGTATGTATTTGCAAACTATGTAGGAGTCTGATGAATGCTTTGTTTAGTTTAAGCATGCAATAAAGTCGATTACTTGGGTTGGGTTTTAAAATTAGCAAATTTTAACATGACTGTTTGGTTTGTCAATGATCGCACTCCATTTCTATTCTAGATAACTATGTCTGACGCAGGTGCAAGCTCTGCCCCCAGGACGGTCGATAAAAAACACCGCAGTCCAAATTTCTCAAACCGTGAGGTAGAAATTCTAGTGGAGGAAGTTGGGCAACAACTTTTTTCAAGCAACAGACACCTGTTCGCTGTTGAGAAGTACAATATCTGGGAGGATATAACATCAAAAATAAATGCAATCGCTCCCTGTCGGGGGCTAATGGATTCATTTTCAAAGTACTAACTTATGGGCCTAAGGGTCAAAACTAAACATGTACCTGCAACACAGAGCACAGGAAAATGAAACCTTAGCTTGCACTACACTTTAGTACACACATCTTGGGACCACGCAATAAGGGACAGACAAGTCTAAATGTGTTGATATTGGTCTGAAATGTGTAAATTAAGCAGCCATGATATTCACTTTTAAATGTTGTAGTGTACTCTGACGTTACATACTTGTCCCTGTGGATCAAACTATTTGAGTATCCTAAAGTATGGCTCGTAGTTTGCATTAAAATATATGACCCAAAAAAGGAAAGGGAGGGAGAAAATACACAGTGCGCTCAGCAAGTGTTATATGTCACTTATTTCACAATAGGAGAGATTGTCCATTGTGCTATATATCTTCATATTTAGTAAGACTGGTGTAAATGTGAGTATGGAAGAGGGAGAGCCTGTGGGAGACAATTGTGGACAGGCAATGGCAGTATTGTCATTTGTGGCAAGTAGGACTAGAATCCCCAGGACACGTCTGTACCGCAACAGGCGTTTACTTGATGGATTGCCTGAGGAGGAGGTGAGAAAACTTTATCATCTATCCTCTTCAGCAATTTACAATCTGTATGAGATTGTAAAAGAGGAGCTGGTACCTTGTGCCACTACTAACCGATCAGTTCCTGGATTTGCCAAACTGTTGTTGGCTTCAGGAACATTTCAGCCCACCTTGGCACTTATTGCCGGGTTTTTCCAACCCACCTTTTCTAGGATCCTGTTCCAGGTCCTAAAAGCCCTCAAAAAGCACACTGCAACTTCTATTAATTTCTCACAGTCTGCCACTGAGTGGGGCAAGGTCATAGATGATTTTTATGCTTTAGCTAAAATGCTCAATGTGCTGTGTGCAATTGATTGCAGCCACATTGCACTTACACCACCCCGCCGAATGGAAGAAAGTTTTCGTAATCGAAAAAACACTTTCATTCCATAAATGTTCAGATGGTTTGTGCTGCAAATCAAAAAATCACCAATGTTGTTGGTTTACCAGGTTCATCGCATGACTCCTTCATCTTGCAACAGTCGTCGTTGTTCCGAAATTTTGAAGCAAGCTCCTTTTCACAGGGCTGGCTGCTTGGTAAGTAATCTTTTTTTTTGTTTTCTAATGTACTATCTATTCAAAACAATAAATTGAGCAAATAAAATAAAAAAAGGTTAACATTATGCCAGTGCTAATTGATAATGTAATTTTGTATTTCTTATTTTTTTTAGGAGACACAGGCTATGGAAACCGGTCCTGGTTGCTGACTCCATTAAGCAAACCTGTATCTGCAGCAGAATAAAGGTACCAAGCAGCACACATTAGTATCAAGGGTGTTATTGAAAGAACCTGTGGTGCCCTTAAAAGCCGGTTTCGCTGTTTAGACAGATCCGGCAGTGTGCTTTTATATTCACCCTCTAAAGTTTGTGATATAATTATTGGTTGTGCTATTCTGCGCAATATTTGTATTGCAAACCAATTGGAGGTTGATATAGATCCACGGATTTCTTTCGATTTGGATTTGGCAACGTGTAATAGAAGATTTTTTTCATGTAAGTAATGTAAAGTTATATTTGTGTTCACGAAAGTGTTTTATAATATTAATATGGCATTGTCATCCAATATACAGGAATGATGCCCAACTGTCTAGCTGTCACCAAGGAGGATATTTTGTTATATAGCATGATAATGGGTAAGAAAAGGAATTAATCATCCATGATGAGTATTGTTTTATCTTTTTTTCATTAAACTGCGTTAAATTGATGTTTGAAATTTATATGTAAGTGAATTATGTGAACTGGATTTGTCAATTGATAAGCTAATTCTTTTGACAAAAGTACCCTTATTTTTTTTTGTTAATGATTAAATGAAAAATGCATCTTAATTGAATGTATTACTGACATCATTTTTCTTTTCCAAGATCTCCACAACAGGTAAAGGTATTAGCATGGATCAGCTGTTTTCTGACGAAGTACATCATTATGAAAAGCTCAGCAGTGAGGTGTCCCCTAAAAATATAATTATTTTTAAATAATTGCAGAAAACTTGAAGTAAATGATATTCTAATAATATTTCATTACAATAAGGGAGCAGTACATCTCTGATGATTTCAAGTAAACTGACCTTGTTGATGGAACTGAGTCATCATGAATGTGTTTATTTTTAGCAATCAAATCTTTGCTTTTCTTAATCAATTCTCTAACTAAATAAAATTTAGAGTGTTTTTTTATTAGGTACCCGAATATTAAAAGTGTAATGGTTTACTACAGTTTACAACGCAATCTACTTGTTTTACAAAACATCCACTAGATTTAAATGAAGATAAGTGTTGACCAAACTAAATAAATATAACTTTCATGAGATTATGTCATCCCAATATAGGAGTTAGCTCCCAAAAAGTGAAAATGTTATAAATGCACCTATATAATGTGAAGTGTGTTAAATATAATTTTGCCTATCCCAAAAAAAATCTTACCTGAGTTACACCAATTCTTAACAGATAAAATATGAAAACATCTATTTGACACCTATATTAATTTGGATTATTAATAGTGATTAGACCCCTACTTATTTATGTTAGATCAACCAAGACTTAGCTACTGAACAATGACCTCTATTATGTGAGATGGGGCAATGCCCATCAATCATTTTGGTAGAATACCTGAACTTAAAAATACACCTCTACAGTGAAGTTATGTACCACCACAACTGTATTGTATTTTTATACCTGTTTACAATTTTTAAATTTAATGTATACAGATTTGGTCCAAAGGTGTATCTATCTATGAAAAAAAGCACAATTTCATTTAAATTCTTTATTTAAAATGACTTTTTCAATGAATATGACATTTATCACAATCTTCTAAGTCGGTGCCTTTCCTTTTCTTTCAGTCCTATGGCAGTGACATCAACGTATTCTTCAATGATATCTGTAACAAAAGATGCTAAAGCTGCACCGAATTGTAAATTTTTTATTAACCATTACAACATGGAGGAGCTAGACGGGGATTTCTAAAGAAGCATTGTGGCTGATTGAGCTTTTGTGATTGATATAAATCCACCTCCACTATATTAGCTATGTTAAAGAACTAATATGCTACCCAAAACATGATTTTTTGTGAAACTAAAACAAAATTGATCTTGAAGTTTCACAAAATTTGGGTATTTTAAGTTCATTGTAAGGAGACGAGCTATCCTATACATTCACATCTGATAGTGGCATTACATATGTATGTATAACTCTATTTCTAATACATCAAACTTTACATAATTATTACCTTGAATCTTTACATGTCTTCAATGATATGTTTCAGATTCTTTGACAATGGGTAAACTTGTTAGTCGCTCTCATTGCACGCAAAAAAAAAAAATGTGCATGTGAAAACTGATTGGGCTATTTTTGTAAACATTATTATTTTTTAAAAAAGGAAGGATCAGTATGGACTCAAATATAAATCAATTACAGATCATCATCCATTGGTCACATCATACCCCTCTCATTACGGGAACAAAGACAGTTTAAAAAACAGAATGTTAAAAACAAGGAATAAACTGAAAAAAACTCACTCAGTAAATTATTCTGTACGTTCTTTCGCGCTGTGTTTCCAAATGTCTTCAGATTTTTCACTCTCCTAGGGTCTACTGACAAATGATGAACAATATTTTATTAAGCAAAATCTCTGTCTGGTATATATATATATATATATATATATATATATATATATATATATATATATATATATATATATATTCCATACACAAAAAACCTTACGGTTTAACATGTCCAATTAAGGTTCCTTATACACAATCTACAATGTAAGAAAACGATTGAAACTCTTCAACTCAAACTGCAAAAAACAATGAAATTACGACGATTAAGGCAGGAACCTTAATGAATGTGTTCCTTGCGCAATACAGACATGGTATCCTGGATAAAGAAGCCACGATTAGTAAATTATTTAATAAATTGAAAAATCAATATATAATCAACTAGTTGTCAGACAGTTGAGATATTTGGCAGAAATAGTTGTTTTGACATTCTCTCTTAACTAAAAAAATTTCAAAAAAATCTGAGATGGGTGGTGGACAAATCATGTTTTTTTGGGTGATCTGATGTGGAATGACCCACATACTTCATCCCACCATTGCCAGCCAGACTATACGTACTGCACCCCACCACTGTCTGCCAGAGCATACATATGCACCAAATCTTGCCAGAACATACATATGTAACAATGCCTGCCAGAAAATACATACTTATTGCCATCACTGCCAGCCTGCACATACATACATGTGTGACATGTGACAAAAGCTGGTTCGCAGGGAGTGAAATTAGAAAGATTTGTTGGTGCAAAGGCGGTGACAAGTGAAAATAGAGCTGGTGAGAATGGGGTGTCAAGTGAGAGACACTGGTACACAGGAGGTTACATGAGATAAAAGCTGGTGCAATCAGCGGTGATGTGTGCATGCGGTTACATAGCTGGTGGGCAGTTGGGGATATGTGAAGAAAAGACATGCACTGGAAATGGTTTAGAGGAAATCTGAGGAAAATGTACATTATCAAAACAGTAGGGGACAGGTGTTACCAGGGCCGCCATCAGGGGGGTATGGGGGGTACTGTCGTACCGGGCCCGGGCTCACCAGGGGGCCCGGTACAACAGCTCAGCAAAGACTTACCTGGGGCCCGCCGCTGGTCTCTGCTATTCTGTCTTCAGCCTGGCTGTCACCGTGACAGCCAGGCACCAGGATCCGATCGCAGGGGTAGAGGAATCATTCCCCCTGCGATCATGTGATCTGTTACAGGCAGAGTACATGATCGCAGGGGTAATGAATCCTCCACCCCTGCAATCGGATCCTGGTGCCTGGCTGTCACGGTGACAGCCAGGCTGAAGACAGAATAGCGGAGACCAGCGGCGGGCCCCAGGTAAGTATGTGTTGCTCATGGAAGGGGGCGCTTATGGGGGGGGGGGGGCGATTTTTTCTGAAGGCGGCCCTGGGTGGCACAGGCATCTAACAGAGGTGGCAAAGGCTAATATAAACACTCTTGTTTATTACGGATTAAGAAAAACCACTTGGCTCATCTAGTTTCCACTATTTTTAACTGCTGTGAAATTCTAAGTTCATAAATTTATTATTAATATTTTCACTTTACCATGGACAAAAAAACCTTACGGTTTAACATGTCCAATTAAGGCTCCTTATACACAATCTACAATGTAAGAAAATGACTGAAACTCTTCAACTCAAACTGCAAAAAGCGATGACATTACGACAATTAAGGCAGAAACCTTAATGGACGTGTTACTTGCGCAATACAGACATGGTATGTCATCACATCGTGCGGTTAGCTGCAGATTCAGCACTATCATGGAGTGAGATTGCTGTCACTCACAAAATGGTGGAGCTGCTAATTCACAGATTTGTGTGTTCACTGGAATACACAGATGATAGTCCACACAGCCATCCATCTTAGTCCTGATTTATGGATGGTAATTTATATAAGTGTATATGCAAGTTTGGAGCTACATACTAGAGCCTGGTTTGTGAATGTACTGAGATTTGGCTGAACAGAACCTCATATTGAGGATTTAGTATTTACTAGTGCATAACTGAAATTTGACCATCAGTACTCTCCCTTATTAACTGAGGATATGGTAAACCAAATGGTTACTTCTGCAATAAGACCTTATCCAATTGAGCACCTTTCATTTTTACCAGAGCTGGACTAATTTTGGTTCCTTAATTTTCTCTGAGCAATTATAACATTTGTGTCTATCTGTATATGCTGATTTGAGCACTCGCTGTACGTTTAAAATACTTTGTATTGTTGGCCATCCATTTGCATGAAGTTTTTACTTTATTAATAAATACATTCAATATCCTTTATTATTATATTAAAATAAACTAGCTTTTATTTTTCTTTTGCTGTGGGAACATATTGTTATTTTATGTATACACCCCTTGCAGCTTTGTTCTCTGTACGTTCAGTTTACACTACTGAGCAGTTTACCAGGAAATATTTTATTAGTTAAGTCTTGTTGGCTTTATGTATCCTTGAATTGTTGTCAAAAGTCAGCTTAGGCCTTATAAGGGAATGTAATGACAAACTTTGCTCACCGATAACTAAACTAAGCAGAGGCTTCTCTACCATTTAAATGTATTTCAAATATATTATTTTGTAGTTATTTATGAAGCTATTTTACAGACCCTTTCTAAGACACAGAGATCCTAAAGTACGATAAAGGTAAACTAAGAAAATGTACTACTACTGTATGTGTATATTCCAGTGAACACACAAATCTGTGAATTAGCAGCTCCACCATTTTGTGAGTGACAGCAATCTCACTCCATGATAGTGCTGAATCTGCAGCTAACCACAGGATGTGATGACATACCATGTCTGTATTATGTGAGTGACAGCAATCTCACTCCATGATAGTGCTGAATCTGCAGCTAACCACAGGATGTGATGACATACCATGTCTGTATTGTGTGAGTGACAGCAATCTCACTCCATGATAGTGCTGAATCTGCAGCTAACCACAGGATGTGATGACATACCATGTCTGGATTATGTGAGTGACAGCAATCTCACTCCATGATAGTGCTGAATCTGCAGCTAACCACAGGATATGATGACATACCATGTCTGTATTGTGTGAGTGACAGCAATCTCACTACATGATAGTGCTGAATCTGCAGCTAACCACAGGATGTGATGACATACCATGTCTGTATTGTGTGAGTGACAGCAATCTCACTACATGATAGTGCTGAATCTGCAGCTAACCACAGGATGTGATAGCATACCATGTCTGTATTGTGTGAGTGACAGCAATCTCACTCCATGATAGTGCTGAATCTGCAGCTAACCACAGGATATGATGACATACCATGTCTGTATTTTGTGAGTGATAGCAATCTCACTCCATGATAGTGCTGAATCTGCAGCTAACCACAGGATGTGATGGCATACCATGTCTGTATTGTGTGAGTGACAGCAATCTCACTCCATGATAGTGCTGAATCTGCAGCTAACCACAGGATATGATGACATACCATGTCTGTATTGTGTGAGTGACAGCAATCTCACTACATGATAGTGCTGAATCTGCAGCTAACCACAGGATATGATGACATACCATGTCTGTATTGTGTGAGTGACAGCAATCTCACTCCATGATAGTGCTGAATCTGCAGCTAACCACAGGATGTGATGACATACCATGTCTGTATTGTGTGAGTGACAGCAATCTCACTCCATGAAAGTGCTGAATCTGCAGCTAACCACAGGATGTGATGACATACCATGTCTGTATTGTGTGAGTGACAGCAATCTCACTCCATGAAAGTGCTGAATCTGCAGCTAACCACAGGATGTGATGACATACCATGTCTGTATTGTGTGAGTGACAGCAATCTCACTCCATGATAGTGCTGAATCTGCAGCTAACCACAGGATGTGATGACATACCATGTCTGTATTATGTGAGTGACAGCAATCTCACTCCATGATAGTGCTGAATCTGCAGCTAACCACAGGATGTGATGACATACCATGTCTGTATTGTGTGAGTGACAGCAATCTCACTCCATGATAGTGCTGAATCTGCAGCTAACCACAGGATGTGATGACATACCATGTCTGTATTATGTGAGTGACAGCAATCTCACTCCATGATAGTGCTGAATCTGCAGCTAACCACAGGATATGATGACATACCATGTCTGTATTGTGTGAGTGACAGCAATCTCACTACATGATAGTGCTGAATCTGCAGCTAACCACAGGATGTGATGACATACCATGTCTGTATTGTGTGAGTGACAGCAATCTCACTACATGATAGTGCTGAATCTGCAGCTAACCACAGGATGTGATGGCATACCATGTCTGTATTGTGTGAGTGACAGCAATCTCACTCCATGATAGTGCTGAATCTGCAGCTAACCACAGGATATGATGACATACCATGTCTGTATTTTGTGAGTGATAGCAATCTCACTCCATGATAGTGCTGAATCTGCAGCTAACCACAGGATGTGATGGCATACCATGTCTGTATTGTGTGAGTGACAGCAATCTCACTCCATGATAGTGCTGAATCTGCAGCTAACCACAGGATGTGATGACATACCATGTCTGTATTGTGTGAGTGACAGCAATCTCACTCCATGAAAGTGCTGAATCTGCAGCTAACCACAGGATGTGATGACATACCATGTCTGTATTGTGTGAGTGACAGCAATCTCACTCCATGATAGTGCTGAATCTGCAGCTAACCGCACGATGTGATGACATACCATGTCTGTATTGCGCAAGGAACACGTCCATTAAGGTTTCTTCCTTAATTGTCGTAATTTCATCGCTTTTTGCAGTTTGAGTTGAAGAGTTTCAGTCATTTTCTTACATTGTAGATTGTGTATAAGGAGCCTTAATTGGACATGTTAAACCGTAAGGTTTTTTTGTCTATGGTAAAGTGAAAATATTGATAATAAATTTATAAACTTAGAATTTCACAGCAGTTAAAAATAGTGGAAACTAGATGAGCCAAGTGGTTCTTCTTAATCCCTAATAAACAAGAGTGTTTATATTAGCCTTTGTCACCTCTGTTAGATGCCTGTGCCACCTGTCCCCTACTGTTTTGATAATGTACATTTTCCTCAGATTTCCTCTAAACCTAGTACCCTCCATTTCCAGTGCATGTCTTGTCTTTACATATCCCCAACTGCCCACCAGCTATGTAACCGCATGCACACGTCACCGCTGATTGCACCAGCTTTTATCTCATGTAACCTCCTGTGTACCAGTGTCTCTCACTTGACACCCCATTCTCACCAGCTCTATTTTCACTTGTCACCGTCTTTGCACCAACAAATCTTTCTAATGTCACTCCCTGCGAACCAGCTTTTGTCACATGTCACACATGTATGTATATGCAGGCTGGCAGTGATGGCAATAAGTATGTATGTTCTGGCAGGCATTGTTACATATGTATGTTCTGGCAAGATTTGGTGCATATGTATGTTCTGGCAGACAGTGGTGGGGTGCAGTACGTATAGTCTGGCTGGCAATGGTGGGATGAAGTATGTGGGTCATTCCACATCAGATCACCCAAAAAAACATGATTTGTCCACCACCCATCTCAGATTTTTTTGAATTTTTTTTAGTTAAGAGAGAATGTCAAAACAACTATTTCTGCCAAATATCTCAACTGTCTGGCAATTAGTTGATTATATATTGATTTTTCAATTTATGAAATAATTTACTAATCGTGGCTTCTTTATCCAGTTTATTTGAAGTATTACAGGTGTTTATTAAGGAATCAACACAAAATTTGGACCCCCCAAGGTAACTCTTCCTCCCAAATCCAAAAATCCAAACCAAATTACTTTATCTGCCTCATGTTTTGCGTTACGGCAAAAACGCACGGTTTTCCAATATCATTAAAACACTAGATTCAATTGACATTAGGGATTCTATTTTTTTGGGGGTGTTTAAAAAAGGTATAAATTACTACCACAAAAAAAAAATCAGCCGGGTACTCTGTTTCATAGTGGAGAAAAAAAAATAATGAATTTGCTGCTCGATTACTGCTGTACAGCATACATAATTTACACATTGTTAAAAACCATACCAAAAAAGTGAACTAAAAGGCAATGGGATAAAACTCCCATACAAGGAAATAAAACAAACAGAAACTGATGGGAGGGGATTCCTTTTAGAGAGACCAAAACTGAAACTTTCCAGAGAAAGAGAGAGGGAGACACAGAAAGAGTCAATCATGGCAGCAGCTCATTTGGTAGTCTTTTACATACAGACTGTCATATTACTGTTTACTCAAAAACCATTGGATTACATAGTTGAGACCACTTTACATTTGACATTAGGAATCCCATTTTTTTGGGGGTGTTTAAAAAAGGTATATATTACTACCACAAATAAAATCAGCTGGGTACTCTGTTTCATAGTGGAGAAAAAGTTGATGCTGATGTTGTACCACATACATAATTAACACAAGAAATCATGAAATTTAAAACCTTTAACATAACTTAAGCCCTTAACTGAAGTTGAGTCAACAATCTCATTATTTTTCCCTTGTTTGGAACTTGTAGCGGTCTGTAATTTTCCTTAAAGTGTCAGCAGAAAGTGTATACTGCCTTCCAGTACTTCCTTGGATAGTAGACACTTCCGTTACACAGAGGACGGGAATAAAAGGAACAAAATACTTATCTCTTGAAGGTCAGGACAGCACATTTGTTGATTGGTTTCATTAAGTGTATCAGCACATCTTGGGCCTGATTCATTAAGGATCTTCACTTGAGAAACTTTTTATTTCAGTCTCCTGGACAAAACCATGTTACAATGCAAGGGGTGCAAATGAGTATTCTGTTTTGCACATAAGTTAAATACTGACTGCTTTTTCATGTAGCACACAAATACTTGATAGCTTATTTGGACACTGAAATTTGAAGTTGATATTTTATACGAAAGATTTCAAATTGAATTGCACGAGTTTTAACAAGTTTTAACGCTGCGTTAAAGAAAAATGGTCCCTTCACCATGTAAAACCCCGCGCTGGATTATTTATTTTTTTAACACTGCGGGAAAAAAAAAATCTTGCCGTCAATTGAATTCCCCCCATAGGCAGGGTTGTAGCATTGGATAAATACTTCAATGTGTAAAAAGACAAGCAATTTAGAACTATTAAATGCATGTCATCTTTGGCTGTTTCACCATTTCCACAAATGCACAGCAAGTAAGACAGTGGTCTTTGAGAGAAAGGTCGTTGGATGTTGAGTAAACAATCAGGGCCATTTGAAGAAACACATAGGCAGGGTTGTAGCATTGGATAAATACTTCAAAGTGTAAGAAGAAACGCAATTCAGAACTATTAAATGCATGTCATCTTTGCCTATTGAACTTAAAGCAAAAAATGACATCTAACTTTACTGCATGTACTTAGTTTCCGCCTTGCTGCACATTAAGGTGACCACTGTAACCTACCATGCAAAGTGTCTTGTAAGGCCCAACACAGTCCTCTCTGTAAAAGTGGCTTGTGGGTTTAAGCTATATCTTGGAATTGAAGTGTGGTTTGTGGTGGTTTGGTCTTGAAAGTACCCAAAAAGCCATCAGCTATTAAAAATGTGGATTGGCTAAGGTGGCCTAGGCAGACACACAAATCTCCATCACAATTCCATAGGTTTATTACAGCAATATTGTATACAGCACACACACACTTTAGAATAATATTAAATGTTATTTATCAAAACACTATACATACTTACATTTTTCAATGGGCTATGACACAATAGATTTCTCCGACAACTTCAATGGCAAGTGCTGTGGGCCCTTAGCCCTGCCAGCACCTACATAGCGTGGCATGTTGGTGAAACAGCCTGTGGTTACAAAGGAAAGACATTAAGGGTTGTACAAATGTGGCATGGTAATCAGTTTAATGCCTACAAATTAGATGAGATACTTTAGATTCCTTGATGAACACGGTTAACCTTGGTTTTCAATAACAATGTTAGGCAATCATATTTGCAAGGTAATTGCCAGTGCCTTACGAAACCATTAGACCATTTAAGCAATGATATTATTGAAACAGTCATGTTAGGACAGTTGAAAGCTAAGTCAGAAACTCAACACTTCAGCAGGTTGATGTTTGCACATTATCCTGTAGTTTTTGACAGCAAAACATTTTGGGGGTTGGAGGACAAATGATTGGCCAAACAATTACACACAAGGATAATTCCTAAAGCATTTTCAAGTAGAGATGCTCAGGTTTGGTTCCTCGGAAACTGAACACACCCGAACTTGAGGGATCCATTCGGCTTGGTACTTCCGCTCTTTTTCAGATTCCAAAACGAGGCAAAACGTCATTGTGACGTTGTTGGATCTCCGATCTCGGGAGTTTTGGAATCAATAAATACCACCCTCCACGGCGATCTAGTGCCATTTGAGGATGGGCATAGGTAGGGTAAAGTGTAGAGCAGCTGGGCAAGCAAACTTAGAGAATTGAAAGAGGAGGGTGGTAGCAGTGTTAAAGAAAGCTCCATTGCTAATTGTCATTGCTGAAATACAAATATACTAGTCTTTGCAGGCTTTTCTTCTGATTTTGCACCAAAAAGTGTACAGTGTTATCAAAATGGATTCACAGCAGTACACAGAAGAGCAGGAGTACCAAGCAGCTGCTCCCACTAGTCATTATGATAGTAATCCCTGTACGTCATCTGGTGAAGCCTATGTAAAAGTACAGAGTATTTTTAAATCCGGCAAACAAAAATGTAAAAAAAAAAAAAAAAACACCTTTGACCCTTGTCAAGAAAAAAAACACCTGTAATCAAGGCATAGTTAAGTGCCGAAAAAAATAAAATTGCCAACATGCCATTCTACATACGCAGTGGCAAAGAAAGAATCAGGCCTTCGCCTTTCTCTATGAGTGCGAGTTCTGTGTCAGTGGGGCATCATCTTGTAAGGTCAGTCATGATGATGCAAGACCTTGTCATTCTGACTCAAAAAGTGTGTTATATAGGTAACACAAAAAGGAGATCTGCGTTACTAATTCTCATTGCTGAAATGCAAATACTAGCCCTTTTTTTCTGAATTTCAAGGCAAATTAAGAAGTGTTATATAGGTAACAGACAAAGAGGAGTGGTCCATTGCTAATAGTCATTGCTGAAATACAAATAGGAGGGCTAGCAGGCTTGTCTTCTGAATTTGCAGGCAAATTCCACTGTTTTATATAGGTAACAGACAAAGAGGAGTGCTCCATTGCTAAGAGTCATTGCTGAAATAGAAATTATAGGTATGGCTGGCTTGTTCTATATCTGCAGTTACATTTTACTGTACTATAGCTCACTCAGAAAAAGGAGAGGTGGCAGGGTTCAGTCCTGAGAAATAAATTAGAATAATAGGGCTGTCAGTGTTCTTCAAAGTCTGCAGCGAGATTGTATTGTGCCATAGCTCATACGGAAACAGGAGGGGTGACATTGTTGTTGTCACTCTCCAGTCTCTGCCTATGTTCAAGTACATAGTGGTTTTAAGTCAGAAAAACAAAAATTTAAATAAAAAGCTTGTACCTTTTTAAAGAAAAAAAAAACCTCTCTAAAAAGGGTGAAAGTTTACTGTAGAAAAACCTAAAATTGCCAAGATACCATTCTATCCAAAATATTACCAGGCATACCAGCATCAGGTAGCTCCCTTTTCTTAGCTAGATTTCAGCACCTGCAATCTACACTGTCATCATATTCACCATCATCATTTTGTACATCTTCCTCAAACAATACTAATTCATCCTCGCTGGAATCCACATTCACAGAAGTCTGTGTACTTTGATGTAATTGCCGATAATGGCCTTCCTTATGGAATTTGTAGTTCATTTTATGGCAAAGCTGTCACAATTTTAGAGCTGACTCATCTGAATCTCCACTGGGTGTCTTGGGAAAGCTAAGTTTTTTCCAAGAAGCAGTTGCCAGAGAAACTGAAGGAGGAGTCTTCATTACAAGATGTTGATAGCTCTTGGATCCTGGTGAAGCGAATTAAGTCCTAGATCTACAATTACAATATAGTTAGCGGATTTGCTTAGTTTAATTTCATCCTTCAATTTCTCTAGCTACTTCTCAAAACGTATAATTAAGGCAATCACTTGACTAACGCTAACCGTGTCTGCACTCTCTTCATAGGTGACTACTTCGCTGGACTAAAGTACATTCCCCTCAAGTTCTAGTTTTCTTGCAGCTGCTGAATTCTCCTACATGCTGTAGAATCCCAAAAATGACCCGAAATTTTGATATGTCATTGTCATTTTTTAAAAAGTTCTGTAACACCAAGTTGATTGTGTGAGCAAAGCAGGAAATGTGATGGAATTCTCCCCGCTGTAATGCTCTAACAATATTGGTGGCGTTATCAGAAATCACATATCCTCAGGAGAGTCCAAGCAGGATTAGCCATGTTGCAATGACATCTCTTAGTTTTTGTAACAGATTTTCAGCTTTATGCCTCTTAGTGAAGCCGCTGATACACAGAGTAGCCTTCTGAAAAATGTGATGTACTTGGGCACATGCTGCTACTGTTCTTGCTGGTGAAGGCGAATCACCAACCCAGTGGGTTTCCACAGTAAAATAATCTTTAGTTTGCCCAGTTCCGCTTGTCCCTATATCTGTGGTTAAGTGTACAGTGGGTAGCCACTGTAGCCTCTGGCATTTTGTAGCCCAATAATTATATTTTTACGAACTTTCTAGTAGAGGTGAGGAATAGCTTTTCTAGTAAAATGGTGTTGTGATGGAATATGGTAATAGGGACAGAAGACCTCAAGTAACTGTCAGCTGCATTAATAGTGGATATTGGATGTAGATCTAATACCAGCATAGTCCCCATGGCGTCTGTGATCCGCTTTGTGAGTGGGTGACAGCTTTCTTACTTTCTTCCTCTAGCAAAGGATTGTTTAACAGTCAATTGTTATAAACTACTAGTAGTATTCTTCTGGGTTGAAGAACCACCCCCAGCAGCAGCAGCGGGACTAATGCTCAATAATTCTTCAGAGGAATCATGGCTAGTGGAGGAGTCATCTAGCCTTAGCAACTTGGATGCAGGACTAACTCCTATCACTTCAGAGGATGATGAAGGTGTTGGAGGTGTAGATTGCAGGTGCTGGGATCTAGATAAGAGAAGGGAGGTAGATGATGCTGGACTGCTTGTTGTTATTTTTTAACATAAGTTTCTGATTTTCCCAACAGCTTTCCATGAACTCGCTTCAAATGCCGTAACATGAATGAGGATCCTAGATGGTTAAGGTCCCTACCTCTACTGACTGTGGCTTTACAAACGCTACAAATGGCTAGACAACTGTTGTCAGGATTTGTGTAAAAATATTGCACACATAAGAGGTGGATTTTTGTTCTTAGGCACAGGCATGACAATGGCCTTTTTCTTATCACTGGTAAGAAGTGCTGCAAAGAGTATGAAAATAATATTGTGACCTGTGAGGTGGTCAAAATTGACTGCAAAATACTTTAAATTAGTGTTAGTGAAGTGTAGGATCAAAAAAAAAAGCAAAATTATGTGATTTAAGCATATTTTAGCAATTTGTCTAAAAAAAAAAAAAATACATATCCAAAACCAAAACCAAAGCACACAAGGGTGGTTTTGCCAAAACCAAAACATGAAGCTAATCCAGATCCAAAACCAAAATCACTTCACGAGGGTGAGTGAGCATCTCTGTTTTCAAGAACACTCAGAGGTTAGCATATATTTGAGAAGCATGGCAAATGGAACCAATTTCATTAGGACAACACCACATGTATGTTTGACAAGCCATTTCTTGGTTTCTAATGTATGTTTGCTTATATTTTTCATTTGCTCATTATTCAATCATATAGCATTGATGTATTTGACCTTTAAAGAAAACAGTACTAATAAATCTGATTTGCCTCAAAAAAATGTATCAAGGACATACTGCTTGGAGTTGGCTCTCTGGTCTGATTCCCATGGTGTGGCTTCAGGTTTCTCCATCTCATTCATCCCAGCAACCTCGTACACCATCCCTGGAGCCCCTCTCTCGTTGGCAATATTGTGAAACACAACACACAGAGCTATGATGTCACATACTTTACTCGGCCCATACATCAGTACTCCACCAGACCGGTCAAAGCATCTAAAGCGTGCCTTTAGGAGGCCAAAGGCCCTTTCAGTTACCTATCTGGTGGCTTTATGAGCCGAATTATATGCACCATCACGCTCTGTGTGTGGGCTCAACATGGGAGTGAGGAGCCAAGGGCATAAGGGATAAGCATTGTCTCCTATGTAGGATGAAAGGAAAGACACAAGAAACAAACATTAATACACTTTAACAGTAAAAAATGACCACCCACAAAATGCTAACATTCTCAAGTATGTCTAGTATATTATAGCAAAGGCAAATTGACAGCTAAGTGAGGATTATTAAGTTAACTAAACAAAACATTGCAAACTAAGCACATTTTGGGAAACAAACCATAGGAGGCTGAAGGATTTTTACAATGTGTCTTATATGTTCTTTCGGAGGGATGCCATGGCCAACATTTATCTTACATGTAGTGAATACTTATAAACTTACCACCTCTTTAACAATTTTAGACAAACAAATATAATGTACCATTGTGAAAATACACATTTAAAAACAACTTTTGTCTTTGGCATATGGCCTTGTAGTGTTTACGACCACTTTCAAGTCATGTAACCTTAGATGTTATGTCTGTTTATGAAAGCTGGCTACATTACCAGGAGTATTTTTAAACGTGCACATTTTTAAAAAACTACAGTTTTATAACTACTATAAAGAACGACCACATGCACTATATGACGAAATGTAGAAACATAACATCTAAGGACAAAGATCACATTACGGTACAGTAACTGGGAAGTCGATGATTGTAGAAACAAGCATATAAATAAATTGAGTAAATACATTATTCTAATTACCAAGAAGCCACACGTTTCCATGTGGCCTTGCACCCCCTTGCCTCTGTTGTAATCTGTGCCACATCCCTGATTGCCTAAATGCGAAGGAGTCATGTGTACTCCCCCCCGATTTGGGAACCAGGTTTCGAATATGGAGAGACGGGTCACAAATAGCCTGTACATTTATCGAGTGGAAATGTTTCCGGTTCAAATTTACAGAAGCATCTCCACTCAATGGTATAAAGGCCACATGCATCCCATCTACTGCCCCTATGACGTGTGGAAAGCCAGCTATGGTGGCAAACTGCTGTTTAATCTGCACATGGGACTACTCACAGAATGGCAGATGTATAAACTGTAAGAGCCGCTACAGGAATGCCCTGATCACAACTTTCAGCACACGACTGAAGGTGGCCTGGGACATACCTGCCAAGACCTCCACTGTGGTCTGAAATGACCCAGGTGCACAGAAGTGCAGTACTGCCAACAATTTGATCAAAGGCAGTACTGTTGTCGGGATGTGGTGCATTAGCTCAAGGTCACACTGCACAATGCACAGGGTGTCCAAGATGACATGAGGAGTAAGCAGATAGCGACGGACAATCACAGAATCTGACATCCCAAAGAGGCTGACACGTAGCCTGAAGACACGCTTCCTAGGACGGCGATGTTGTATCAGTTGCTGGTTTGGACGTTGTGGAGGATCAGCCTCCTTGAGAACCAGACTCTCCTCCAACTCCAGGATCACCTGTATGCGTGACAAAAACCTGAGTTTACAAACCAACAAAAACATTAGGTGAAGCCTTTAGAGCTTTCCATTTTCACTGTAGACTCAAAACTTGAAACTTATACTTACAAGTAAAGCACAATTCATCTTCTATTTGGGGTTTGGCAAGTACAGTCAGTAATTATTGAGAAAATAAATAAATAAATAAACGTCAATACTCAAGCTCTAGTGAATGAGCAAAGACACATCAGAGACCACCTCACCAGAAAGATCCAGAAAAATAAAAACAAAAACATGAGTGGATGACACTGTATACTTACCACACACCAAAACACAAAAGACACCTTGTGCAAACTCAAAACAATTCCCTTACATTTAATAGAATAAAAAAGGCTACAATACTCAAACCATAGTGAAAGAGCAAAGACACCACATCAGAGACCACCTCACCAGAAAACTCCGGCAAAATAAAATCAACAAACATGACTGTATACTTACAACACACAATTTACACAAAGGAACCTTAGTCCAAATGATTTAAAGGGACTTTCTTGCAGGTAACAAATACAGACAAGAAAAGGGAACACAGAATTAAGCTATAAATAATTCTGTCAAGATGCAGTCCCTATTCAAAGTGACAATACACAGTGCAAGAAGGTCAGCAATATAAAATAGTATTATATACTTTACTCCAAACCTCCAAAATCAAATCTATACAATCAAATGTAAAGCCCTTACTTCACAAATTAGAGAAACTTATAGTTAAATTAGCATAGGTTATAAAACAAAACACATCTCAATACTATTTTAGCTCTTAACTTTGATTTGTGAAAGGTACTGCTCAAAATACCTATAAACTGCACTTTTCTGTGTTACTCACCCAAATCCACTGATCCACCGCCAAAAACCAGTGCAACAAATGATTTTTTAAAATGAAGCCTAATTAATGAATTGTTAGCAGGTGAATACTCTGAGACACTGCTCAGATGCAGACACAGGTGCGTTTAGAGTGCGAGTGTGTTTGTTTTTGCCTAAAAATACCACATTGTGTATTTTAACATTTGATTTAAAAAAATGATGTAAGTGTATGTACATTGTTTGCTAATATACTTAGGTGTTCCTTCTGTGTAAAGAATCCGGTTTCACAATTGAAGATATGTTGCATGATTTATTATTTCAGTATAGACTATACAACATATGTACTCTTTAGTCTGGATGTTAGTGTGGTGGTTAGCCATTCCATCTGGCAATAGCATGATCAAGAGTTCTAATCCAGAAGCTGTATCTGTGCTAACTTTATATTTTCCCATGCTTCTGTGGATGTACTACTGTGTAAATTACAGAAGAATATGCTAGTATATGGTTTACCATGAAATATGATTAGTGTTGAAAATCATGAATGCGAATTGTTAACCGTTACATCTACATCCACGTTTATTAATTTTACTATGACACATTTTTCGCTATGTAGAATAAGAGAATATGTGTGTGTGTAATACTTTAGTGTTTCTCCTTCAACATTCATGTTGGCAGTAATGCATGTGTTGTGTTGTGAATTTCCTTCTGCAAAAATGTAAACTGTCCATGTACCAAGCATTGAGGGCTTGAATATATTGTAGATTGGATAATAAGTATGAAATAGATTCATTATTACATGAAACAACATTTTGGGCGTTAAACTGTTTGTTAGGAGAGACGATGATGCTCAGCTTTTCACTCTAGTCATTTTCATGCACGTACTGTTTCCACTTGTACGTTAGCGTAGTAATTAAACAATCCCCTTTGCATCAGTGGGTTCCTGAGTTTGATTCCTGATATATTTTGGGTAACGTGGAAATATGTGTGCAGCTACAACACAGAGAATCAGCAGTTAAAAATGACTGAATTGCAAAGACATACGACCAATCCGCAGATGAAATCCCAAAAAACCTGTGTAAAAAATAAAATAAAAATTAAAGTACAAATATTATGATTCTAAATAGTATCATTATTCTTCTTCTTCTTCTTCTTCTTCTTATTATTATTATTATTATTATTATTATACATGACTGATTTTCCATATCCAAAAATGTAAATTTGCATGTACCAATGATTTCTGTCTATAATATAATTCACATATTGTATTCACCACTTGCACATTGGTGTAGTGGTTAGACAATCGACCTTGCAACAGTGCAAACCTGATTTTGAATCCTCACCAACGCTCTTGTCTCTGTGGGATCAATAAGTATCCTTCCCATTTGTGTAGCTGTTCATGGTGTAAGAGTACGTTTGGTTTGAGTTCGCACAATTGATCCGTTTAATTCTCATAATTTTTTTTCTACATATCATTACTAACGTATTGTAGGATGTTTTGTTACAAACACTAGCAAGAAACTGTGTGACATCTCAACCACTTTACATTGCGATTTATTACAATTGTGGTTGTAATGAAAAAGAGGTTGCTTGTTTTTAAAACTGCACAATGTTTAATATGGCTTTTTTTCCGGCTGCCGGAATGTATGGGGAATGCACTCAGCAATCCATTGCGGTTGACGGATTATATGGGGAATGCACTCAGCAATCCATTCCGGCTGCCATAATGGATTGCTGAGTGCATTCCCCATACATTCCAGCAGCCAGAATGGATTGCTGAGTGCATTCCCCATACATTCCGGCAACCTCCCTGGATTGCCGAGTGCATTCCCCATCCATTCCAGCAGCCGAAATGGATTGCGGAGTGCATTCCCCATCCATTGCAGAAGCCGGAATGGATTGCTGAGTGCATTCCACATACATTCCGGCAACCGCCATGGATTGCTGAGTGCATTAACCTTATTTTCCGCCAGCTGGAATGGATGTTTAGGGTACTCTAAGCCCTATTCGGCAGCTGGAATGGATGGGGAACACACTCAGTGTTCCATTCCGACATACATTAAGGCAGGCAAAATGGCTATCGTTGTTCCACATATTCCAGAGAACATATTTGTGTAGCAGAAAAAAATGTACTATACTGGCATAGAAAATAAATCACTAGCTCTACTCAAGACACCAAGCAGCAGAGGGCGCTATAGTAAGCTGACTCATCTTGGGGTTCTGGCAATTCGGCAGTACTGGGTTTAACCTAAACCCAAAATCTCAGCACCTAACTGTGAACACATGAACCACCTTACATTGCAATTTGTTACAATGGTGATTAAAAAGAGGTTGCTTTTAATAAAAAAGTTCACAATGTTTAAATAGTAAATAAATTTACCAAAAAAAAAAATGATGTGAAGTGTATTAAGATGTATATATATATGTTGTGCATAGTTAGTTGTTAGTGTTTTAAATTAACAATGCTTTTTGAACAGTTTATTTTGTTGCTATTTAGCTAGCTGCTTTTGGATTTAAACATGACTCTAAGCTTCCTTAACTTGCAGCAATATTTGAGACACAATTTAACTTAACTAACCTATACGGAACGGAGGTAACGCCTACTCTTCTCAATTCAGTACAAATAACGCCTACTCTTCTCAACTAATTTAAAATCTCCACCTACTCTCCTTCCATTTCTGTCCCATTCTCCAGCTTTTTTTTCTCAAATGGTCACAAAAATTTGCAAATGCAGTTGCGATGGAATTTCACTTAACTTTGAGAGACTCTTCACTTACGCAACGGATTATCTCAGCTTGCGCAACAGATTCTAATGGATATCACTTCTCATCTCCCTTTTCTGGGCATGAGCAGAGACAATTATTGTATTATTTGCAGATCCATTCCTTGATGAATCAGGCCCATTGTTTGTAATTTTAAAATCCAGGAGACCTCTCCTTAGCATAGTTATTTATACATTTAATTCACTCTCAGGGTGGAGTTCACCATTTCCACTCCAGAAGTAGTAGGCCAATGGAATAACAATTATGTTTCTGATAAAAGTACCTAGAGACACTGGGCCTGAATCATGTTTGGACACAACTTGCACGCAACTTGCATTTTAAAAAAAGAGTACATGACTCGTGCATAGTTACATCTGTATTCAAATCCAAACATATCTCAAGATATGTTTCCATATCAATATTGGTGTAAGTACACTCTGCCTACATGTTACTTGCTGTATGTAGACAAATCAGGCTACAGTATATGCACAAGTGTCTGTTTGCTAAAAGGTCACATATAATCAAATGAGATCAAAACACATAAAACAATGTAAATTATAAAATATATCAACAACTCTTAACAGTATAATAATTATTATAAATATGGATTTTAAAAGAAAAATATGTTTTTTATTTTATTTTTCTTACATTAAATACATAAATCAATATGTTTTTAATTTGTACTTTTACATACATTGTGTTTATATTGTCACTCTTCCTTGCATAATGTGGTGAAACGAGGAATTAATATCACCCTAACCAGTCTGTCCCTCGTTTCTCAAAAAATGTGGATTATAGCATGTGCTTTTGTTCCCCAGCCCAACTCCAGTGTATAATTACATGTGGATAAGGGGACATTGTAGCTCATTGTAAATATGTATATTGTGTATTGTATATTGATGATGTGGCAGTGATGTTGTTATTCATTTTCCTTAAAGTAAAGCCAGGGGGGTTATGGGTAGGAATCAGGTTGCAGGATACAGGTGAAGGGGAAGGCCAATTAATATCCATTGTTCTCAACATGATTAGTTCAGACATTTTGTCTAGAGCCCAGCAGAGGAAGTACAGCTCATCTCCACTCCCCTTCCAACCCCCTGATACAGCACCCACCAGTGGTTAAGAAGGATAGACCCAGGGGTTTGCCCAGGGAGGAAAAAACCACTGTGGAAATTAGACCCTAGATAAAAAGAGCCTTTCCAGGGGGAAAGGAGATATTCATTCTAAGACTGGAAGCTGCAGGATGGCTGGTTTTAGAGTTGCCGTTCTCTACCAGTGAAATACATTGGCAGATCCACGTTCGTCAAGTCCGAACAGCCAGGTGACTATAAGTCCTTAAGCTAGTGGGGTATGGGACATATGATGCTGTAAACCTGCCTGGCATTTATTTACTGTGTGTACATGATAATCTAGTGATTGTTTTAATTACAATAAATGTATTACTTTACTTTCTAACTGCATCTGCTTGAGTGACTAAAAACTCTAGAAGGTACTGGATAGACTTCCCTGGCATAGTAAGGCACCCATGGGTGGCCAGCCAGAGTGAAGTGGGTAAAATTGGGGCAAAAAACCTGGTACCTTCACACATACACATGTTCTGTGCTATCTAATGTGACATGCGTACATGTAGTTTGTAATACAAAGATTATGCTATGCCAAGTCATCACTACCAGTCAGCATTTACTCCCGCACTGTAGCTGGAGCTAATGGTATTGCTGAAACTTGGCATATTTACGAGAAACACTGGACTTGAGTTGTCCGCATCCACTTACTTTACATCACCTACGTTCATCTGGTCTTTCCCTCCCCATTTCCACCATTCAAGGTATAGACAGTTGTATGTGTCACTTACATCTATTGCATTCAATTGCGTTCACTGGCATATGATCTATTTATGAGCATACGCAGAGAAATTTCATGCAAGAAATTAATCAACCTGGTTTTTAGAGAGCGTGTGGATCGATCTAAATATAAGTCTACAAAGATCCTCCAACACGTAGAGTATTTATACAAATTCACAATTAATACATTGGAATTCCAGGAATGCCTACCTATTTACTTTATTTTGTCATTTAGTTTGTATTAATCCATATGTGGGCAATCTGCATTCATCTTCTGAATAAAGATGATTCAAGCACTCCGGATATTCCCCGAAGAAGAGAACAACCAAAAGATAATAACAAATATCTGTGTAATCAGTAAAAAGTATACTTAAATTGATTATTGATGTATATTCCCAATTTTTTTGTTATATTGAAAGTGAATATCCACTGTAGATCATATATAATACATCAGAAAATACAAAATAGTGTAATAGCATCAAGGCATCAAGGTAACAATGTATCATATATAAACTGGATATAATATATTCGTGCTGTTCTTCAGTTTTTTCAGGGGTAGCTATTCCAATGCCCCAAGTCGTATCACACTCACCAAATGCAGTGATATTGCACCTCCATTTTGCTTTTGTTCTATTTATTTTACAATTGGTGTCTGGTTGTATTTAAGCTGCACCAGATTGTAGAGCGCCAGTGGGTTCACAATTTCCTTTTTTTCAATCTTCTGAATAAAGCCAGAGACACGCTGGCTACACAGGCACAGCAGTGCATGGAGTGTTGGTGTGGTATTTGGTTGGAAATGTAGGAGAGGTTTGTATTAGTTTACATATAAACTGCCTTTAGAATAAAATGCAATAAAGGAAATAACAACAAATAAATTATGCATTTTTTTATATTAAAGTGTTTTTTTGCCCTATAAAATACTCATGAAATAAACACATATTAACTCCAATATATAAATAAAAGGAAGTCCTATCTTTCATGAAAAAAACTGTAAAAAATTAACTTATGTGGATTTAGAAAAGTTAATCCATGTGGAACAGGCACAGTACCAAAATGTGAATTTGTCAATACATGATGTTGGGAAACCATCCATTCATGAAGTGGTTAAATCACATAATTGCGAGGGGCCTACTGACTGAAACCAGGGAAACTACAATATTTCCTTACAAAATCAATAAACCCCAGAGTTGCTTCGACGTCTTATGTAGAGAAATGATCAATTCGTAATTTGCAATATGATAGCTACATTTCGGAAACACTCACAAGTGCCACATCAAACCGTGTCTCCCTGATAATGTGTACTAAATATGCTAAAAAGCAGCTAAAGACAAAGTGACACAGAAACAGGCACATGAATTTTATGCGTCATTATCACAGCATCCCAAGTATCACATTCTAAGTACTCCAACAGGAGTTTAAATTGGAAACATATGGGAATTTAAAAGTAGGAAGGTGTCAGTGTAACCTGGCCTCTGCTCCAGTGTGGTTGATTTCAACTACACTAACTGTCCCCTCAATTATTTTATTAATAAAGAGGTTTGACCACTACCTGGCAATTCCTAAATGTGGTAATGTATGGTTAGTATTTGACAGTGATCAGCCTAGGAACTTTATACAATTTGGTTGGTCCATGTTGATGGCGGCACTATATTGGTTACCCCTAATACATGTGCAGTAAGATACACCTGTTCTGGCCCATTTATTTGAAGTATCTTTTGGCCTGTGACTACAGCATCTTTAACACGGATTTAACCCTAGAAAATGGCCTATGCTCTTTTATAGTGAGAAATGACCTGGTTCTATAAATTGGGTTTGCTATCTGGACATCCTGCAAATTAAAGAAAATCCATATATTTTCTAAAATGGGAGATAATTATTAAGGTCTTCTGTCAAAATATAGGATAATATGTCTTGCCTTTCAATAGAGATCAATGAAGAAAATTATCTACTTGTGGCTGAGATACAATATCAACCTTTTCTACTACATTAGATAGGTTAGGATAAGATAGGACAGGTTTGAAGTAGATTCCACAATATGGATATTCCCTCCTTGTATAAGCTGGTACATAACACAAATTCACTTAACCATAATACATAAATAGAGACATATTGAAGAAAAAGGGTGAGCATAAATACTAATCTCTAATGTATTTCAGAGACTTCTCCTGAATACCAGCACTTTGATTACATACTTTGATGCCCATTGTTCATTCTAGATTATAATTTATGATACAACCTGTTCCATTTCCTTTTTGAATTTTATAATCCGTTATGTATTTGTGTTATTAGAAGAAAATATAATCTTGTATACAATCAAACAGAAGGAGAATATAAAAATTGTATACAGGCTAGAATGATTTATTTATTATTAATCAATTTATAGGGCACCACAGATTCCATAGCGCTGGATTATTGTACATATACAGATAAACAACTAATATATAGGGGGACTCATGTTGAGTTGAATGCACCTTGAGTTGGCACATAATATGCTTTTTTACATCTGAGCATGCGTACAAAGCAATAGCTTTTTAACTAGTGCTTTGTGTGCTTGCGTAGCAGTAAAAAAGAGCATTGTACAAACAGTTGTATTGCTACTCTTTGGCACTATAATGTTGCTAATCTGCTGCCAAGCAGTACTAACAATGTATACACATTTAAATAAATAAATAAATACATAAATAAATTAGCATAGTGGTTTAGGGTGGGATATGTACAGGCCTCTATCTGTACAATGATACATTATATTATTTAAGTAAATTAAGTAATACAAAAAACTACACCTTTCCTTAAATGGGAACGTAGTTTTTGCAAGCAATTCCTATGCTGCTACATTTTCACACTTATTTCAGTTTTCACTTTTTATTTAATCATTGTTTTTTCTTTCAACCTCTGGCTTGCCAAGTGTGGACTATTACCAAATACTGTACAACTTCATCTTAACCACCTCTGATGATCCCTTTGCAATGGAAATCCCTCTCTTATGTCCATTATAAATAGCACAAGCCTTTCACAGTGAAATGTCCATTGTACAATACTCGGATCCCCTCTGATATCTATTATGTAATGAAGAGCAATGGTCCCATATTGTTATCCATGCAGAGACAAATCTGATCCAATTACTTGCATATTTAGATGTCAACCAGAAAGTAATGTCATTATCTCATTTAGCAGCCTAAATAAACAATCTTTTTGCAAGTAAATTTTCCACAGTGTCCATAGTGAAAATCTGGGGCAAAGCAAACAAATGATACATATTGCAATAAACATATTTACACATTTGAAAAAAAAAAAAATGTATTTTTAATATATGCCTGGATTTGTTTTTCAGCCTGCTTCTTGGTTATTGCTACCGCCACTTTCTTTAATATCCCATAAATATATATATATATATATATATATATATATATATATATATATATATATATATTTATAGCACTGTATTTAGGAGAACATAATATATTCATTTTGAGGACTACTAATAAAATAATAAAAACTGTTGAGCTATTTGAGTTTGCATTATTGCAGACCTCACTGGTCAAGTGAAAAGTAGTTACAAAAAATGTTTGCACTATTTTGTACTGAATTGCTAATGTAACAAATAATCATTCATTTCAGTCAACAACGTTGCTAAGATCAGAAGTATAGGAGCAATCTGAAAATGACATCTAAAATGAGCAAAATGAATGCTGCCTAATACGTGCTTGCTGTAACATATTCATATATGTATTAGAACTGTGTTTTGTAAGATAAGAAATCAAATCTGTAGTCAATATTTTCATAAAAAGGACAGCTCTAGGGCAGATAGTTTCTAGGAGTACAGAATGAACTTAGATGTAACACAATTGCTTTTGGGTTTGTCTAGGGATATTATAAGGCAGTTTAAAATAATTATAGCCACATTTGTAAGAAAGCAGTGGAGTTTTGAGATGATAAAAATGCTTTTTAAATTGAAGGAATATTTAGTTTGTTTGATGTTATATGCTGCAGGCAGTAGTGAGCTAAAGATAATGATAATGCTCAGTGCTTCACCTGACAACAGTGGTTCATAGGCAAATTTCATTTTAATTAAAACTATTTTTTTTTCTAAAAAAAATATTTACATTAGTTTTTTCTGCTGTGCACACCAATAAACTGGGATAAAATAGAGTAGTATACAGTACATATAAATATATTTTATATAGAGTTATATTACAATGTACCTCATGACATATTGTGGTTTGCAGTTCATGCAAATAGATATTTTGTGCGTCCATGTGTGTACTGTACCAGTTCTATTTTTATCTGTGATCTTGCCTGTATCATAGTAGAAGTGGGAGCATGAGACTACTGAAATGAAATTTTATTGCTATTTTATGACACACAACAGTTGTCATACAATTAAATGAGTATGTTTTTCAAACATTGTCAGTCAACCACATAAATGGGTATGGGACTGTGTTCAATGTACCATGAATCAATTATCTCCAGTAGAACCAGTGTCTCTACCAAACATGTGTAACTCGGCAAGTCAGCAATGTCTGTAAAATCTCTCTCTCTCTCTCTCTCTCTCTCTCTCTCTATATATATATATATATATATATATATATATGGAAAACCCAACTTCTTACTTTTTACTTTGTTTCAATACCAGGACAGTAAAGTGTTTGCCCCAGCCAGATTTTCTAGCATCATTCACACTGAACAGTGAAACAAACAGGTTTTATACCTGACACTCCTCCTACAGCCCTAGCTTGATGGGCAGGTGACACTCCCATCTTCCCTTTAAAGGAGAGTTCTCATCATCTGCATCTGTTTGATTGCTCTTACTGCAGACACACCCTGTTAGCTTACTGCATGGGAGAAGACTCTTTCAAAGCATGTAAGTTAATCGAACGCTACTTTTATTTTCTCACACATAAGTCCTTCTACTAGAAAATATAGTGATGGGCTACCGTGCTCCCTTAAAAATGCAGGTGTATAATGCTGCCTGGGGGACAAATGAGGGGTGGTCCCAACCCTCAGGGTACTAGATAATGGTAGAAAATAGAGTCCCCTATGGCGCATATGCCATGATGTCTGAGGTGTTGAATGTGCCAAATGTGATGGTACTAGGCAATGGGTAAACAGCTGAACAGATGCCGTGGTATCAGCTTGTAACATGTAAATAACAAAATATTCCTTGGACATAATCCAAACGGTGGTATACAAAGGCCAGGAGAATCATGAACAAAAGTATCTTCAAAAAACAGGGTAAGTAGGCAAAGACAAAATGTGACCATGGAGGTGCACAATAACACAGCCAGTTCACAGACAGTTACTACATGGAGACCCGAATGATGCACTGATATAAATCAAAGTCCAAGTGGATAAGTCTATATGTGTTCTTATAAATGGATCCGATAAACGACTGGGCGTAACCCTCGGCATCCAAGGACAATCCGGTGCTGCGGGTGAAGATCCGGCTTAAATATGTCCGTGGTAATAACTATATAACTTACCCTCAACGGGGATGTGAACTTCGTATAGCTATATACATACCAAATAGTAGATCTTTAAGGCTTATCTGTATATGGCGCTGGACACTATTTAAAAGACGCTGTAGATCACAGTGGTATTACCTATTTACCTCCTGATGAAGGCTGATCCAATACCAGATGAAACGCTTTGAGGATTATTGTTTTAAGTGTGGACTAATCTATTTCCTGATCTGGAACTATTGGCATTTATTGGGTACTGGACCTAACAGCTGGATTGAATGTAAGTCACCATTTGTTGTTCACTGCAACAAAGAAATCCAGATAAGCATATTATATTTGTTTTTATGTAAGTGTGTTACTTACCTTGTGTGCAATAAACCCATTGCTTGTACAGTGTTACACTATGTTGTTTCTCTTTGCATCTATTTTGTATACTGTTGGAAATCTGAGCAGTGTCACTAGAGAGCCCAATCCTAGAAGGATTACCATCATTGGAAGGACCAAGGGATACTTGGAGATTATTATTCCATATACAGATAAGCCTTAAAGATCTACTATTTGATACGCATTTGCACTATTGGGAATGAATTCCTGGGGATTGCATGAAGTCTCTACTCATGTTTTTCCATAAATATTCACATTTATCTATTCACACAGTATCTGTGTGAAAATATCACACTTAAAAAACTTAATGTGAATGTCATTCTCTCTAATACACTTACCTGTATCTCTTAGTACTGTTATACAAACAATACTACACCATTGTGGCGCCCTGTCCCATGTGTTTTTGTTCATATATATATATATCTATAATATAAAAGCCTAGCGGCGTGTGTTAGTCTGTGTGAAAAAAAAAAACCAAGCTGCAGCGCCACCTGCTGGGCGGAGTTATACACTGACCTACTAAATTCTTAGCATTATCTAATATATAAAAGTAAAAGCCTAGCGGCGTGTGTTAGTGTGTGTGTGTGTGTGTGTGTGTGTGTGTGGAAAAAACTATTTTCTCAGGAAGCGCTCATCCAATTGACCTGAAATTTGGTATACTGACATTATTTGACAAAAAAATTAAAATAGTGAAGTCAGTTAACTTCCATCATCCCCCCTTCCCCCCGAGGGAGGGGTAGTAAAGGCTAAATTTACGAGTTGATGGCTCAAACTCATTTTCAAGAGGTAATTTTACCTCATGAACACACATGTGTAGCGACGTGTGTTAGTGTGTGTGTAAAAAACTATTTTCTCAGAAAGGACTCATACAATTGACCTGAAATTTGGTATACTGACATTATTTGACAACAAAATTAGAATAGTGAAGTCAGTTAACTTCCATCATCCCCCCTTCCCCCCGTGGGAGGGGTAGTAAAGGCTAAATTTACGAGTTGAGGGCTCAAACTCATTTTCGTGAGGTAATTTTACCTCATGAACACACATTAAAAAGGGCGCTTGCGACGGGAAGTAACGCTTTTCCCCTGAGGAGGCATGGGCTAGGCCCAAATGCATGACAAGAACCTTTTTAAGACCTTAAGTAGCTTGATTTGACTAGAATGCATGAGTATCATGCACGGGTTAACTTATATATATATATATATATATATATATATATATACGGTGGTATGTCTATTAAATAACGAGACTGTGATTCCACCTAATAAAGCATTCAGAACCAGTTATAACTGCATATGTAGTGACCTTGAACCTGTCTGAACCTGCATGACAAGCTGCAACACTCTTTGACGTTCAGTTAATTGTGAGTCGCCATTTAGTTTGTTTGTGTTTTCTGTAGAGTGCCGAAAAAATGCTAAGTTTAAAAGTTGAACAACCTGTGAATTTGAAATTTTTTGTAAGATTGCACAAAACACCAACAGAATGGAATCTCGTTATTTAATAGACATACCTTGCATATATATATATATATATATATATATACATATACATATACACAGTGCTTTCCTTACCTCCTCCTGGCTGGCTGGCAAGGCTGCAGTCAAGGTGCACTGATGTCTACAGCAGAATGCTGTCCAGTCTTCACTGCTGCCCAGGAGCAAATGCAGAATATATAGAGGGGAGGCACCAAATGTTAGACTTAATAAAACAAAACAAAACAACTGGACATCACTCACCTGTTACACACTGCTGCCTTCCAACTTTATTCACATATGCCCACTAGCTATTCTCACCCCTATTCTGCCCCCTCATTTTTCTGTAGCCCTCTCTTTGTGTCCCCCTTTCTTTTTTGGTAGCCATCTCTTTCTGCCCCCTCATTTTATGTAGCCCTTTCTTTCTGCCCCCTCATTTTTCTGTAGCCCTCTCTTTCTGCCCTTGTTGTTTTTTGGTAGCCCTGTCTTTCTGCCCCCTCATTTTTCTGTAGCCCTTTCTTTCTGCCCCCTCATGTTTGTGTAGCCCTCTCTTTCTACCCCCTCATTTCTCTGTAGCCCTCTCTTTCTGCCCTCCTTGTTTTTTGGTAGCCCTCTCATTCTGCCCCCTCATTTTTCTGTAGCCCTCTCTTTCTGCCACCCTTGTTTTTTTAGTAGCCCTCTCATTCTGCCCCCTCATTTTTCTGTAGCCCTCTCTTTCTGCCACCCCTGGTTTTTCTGTAGCCCTCTATTTCTGCCTCCCTTATTTTTCGGTAGCCCTCTCATTCTGCCCCCTCATTTTTCTGTAGCCCTCTCTTTCAGCACCTCTCGTTTTTTGATTGCCCTCTCTTTCTGCCCCCCCCCCCCCCTCGATTTCTGGCAGCCCTCTCCCCTGCTTTCTGTAGGCTGTACTTAACTTCTATGCTTCTCTTCTCGCTTCTCTGCTTGATCGCGGCTCCTATCACATACAGCGTTGTGATGTCACGGCCGGAAGCATGACACACACAGATGCGGGTGCTGCACTGTAGCAGCACCGCAGAGAAAAAAAAAAGTCACACAAAAACATAACTCAATAAATATTTACTACAAATCAATGTGACTTTTGCTGTTGCCTTTTAGTGACAAGTTCAGAAATGTGCGGCTTCACCTTGACAAGTGCCACTCTCATATCATTTTCACAACAAAGTCTGTTCTTTTTCTTCGTTTTTATGTCTATCATCCTCGAAAAGGATTGCTCGCAAAGATACGTTGTAGCCAACGATATGAGTATCTTAAGGGCTTTCTTAGCAATAAGAGGGTACGGTACAATTTGCTGACACCAAAATGTTGAGAGTGTTGTTGTTCTGAAGAGTTGCTGTTCAACCTGGCTCTGCTGAACTTCAATTATTTCGTTGAGGTACTCATCATTGACATCTGCTGTCGCAACACTAAACGTGAATGGCTGTCTCACCCATGCTGGATATGACTCTATGGTGAGGAAGTATCTGTCGAGAGACTTTGCAAGCTCATCTAAGTGCATGGCAATTGCTTGCTTCATTTCTCCGGGTACAGAAATGCCTCCGGTTCCAAACTCATCTTCGATCTTACTTACACAGTCTTCCAGCAGGAGAAAGTTTGCGAAGTTGTCATTCTCTGTTCGTCGTTTCCATATAGGTAGCTTTTTTTGAAAAGCCTTCAGGTTTTCTTCCGCTTTGATAATGTTGCCTCCACCCCCCTGCATCTGTTGATTGAGATGATTGAGAGCATCGTAGATATCGGCCATGTACGTCAAAATGAGAATGAACTCAGAATTTTTAAAGCAATCTGCATGACAATGTTGGTGCTCTCACAAAAACAGGGCTAATTCCACACGCATGGCAAAAACACGATTCAGCACCTTTCCCCGTGATAACCACCGAATGTTAGAATGATACAGAAGTACCTCGAATTCAGAGTCCAATTCATTACACAGCTCTTTGAAGATGAAGTGCTTCAGAGCACTATTTTGCACATAGTTTACACATTCAACTATAATTTTTAATTTTCTGCCAGTTTTGGAGGCAAGGTTTTTGTTGTCAACTCATGCCTGTGCAGAACACAGTGCGTAACAATGATGTGTGGTGCAGCAACCCTCACCAGTGCACCAAAACCAGAGTTTCCTCCCAGCATGGCTGGAGCTCCGTCCGAACAAATTGCAGAAACCATATCCCACGAAAGATTGTTGCCTCTGAAGAAGTCATCCACAAGTTTCTTCACGTTGGCTGCCTTAGTTGTTGCTGTAAGAGGCTTACAAAATAAAAAATCTTCCTTTATCATGTCATCTTTCACATAGCGCACAAATAGAACAAGCTGGTCTCGTCGAGTTGGAGGCTAAAGTTTGCTTGGCTTGAAATCAGATCTGCAACTACTTGAGCCAAGATGTTATTGCTCATGTCATCTATTCTGCTGCTGATGGTGTCATTCCAAAGAGGAATTTGGCACAACTTCTTTTCAGTAGCTTTTCCCAGCATGATAATCGCCATCTTCAGGGCAGCTGATTTTACGAGTATTTTACCAACGGTGTGTGGTTTTCCCTGCTTTGCAATCAGGTACGGAACTTTGTATGATGCTGTTAAGATTGATTTGTTCATGGGTACAAAGCGGAAAACAAGCAGAGTGGCCCTTTCATCAAATCTGGCTCTCTTCGCCTTGAATTCAGCAAGCATTGTGTTTTTGTATTTCCTATCTACATGCAACTTTAGGAAGTGTTCTCTTAGTTTTGCCGGTGCTAGACAATAATTGCTCAACTTGGCATTGCAACTTATGCATTGAGGACGTTGACTTCCATCACATTCTGTTATACACGTGAATCCATATTGTACTTATTCGTCCGACCACTTTCTTATTTTGCTCAACATAGTACGAATGGATTGGAATATTAAAAAAGAAGTACAGTGCACGGGATACTGATGAATGTTGTGAACATACACAAACACAGATGAATAAATGTTATAGCTCTTTCGGATGGTTGTAATATGTGTTCTTACCCTACTCTTTCCCTGAATATGCGCTGATCCTCCTTGTTCCTCTCAGCACTTTTCGTCCGTGTTTGAAAACTTGTGAGATGGATAAATGTGTCCAATACCAACTGAACTCTCAGTCCCAGTATTTCCTTCGGACCGGAGACTTCTGGAAAGCAGGTGGAGTGCATAAAACTTCCTGTGTATAGAAGCCTGAGTGAGTCAAAAAAAAATTGCCATCAAAATTTGTCAATAGCCTTCAGTTTCTTATGGTAAAACATTGCAAATACCATAAAAGTATTGTTTGAATGCCAAAAGTATATTAATGCACCTGGCAACCCTGGTGAACGGACACACACCTCCGACGAACCCCTGAGACTAACTCACCGAACCCCTGGGGTTCGATCGAACTCAGGTTAAGGACCACTGGTATAAGCACCATAGAAGCGCCCCTCTCTTCTTTCTGATTTCATAGATAATTATTGGCCCATGGAGATCGGGATTGTGACAGGAAGACGAGCGGATTACCATCTGCTGGAATTGGAAATATTATTATTTGATAGATGTTTTATTATTTCATATTATTTTATTATAGCATGTGCATCAGTGTTGGATAATATACTGATTGATATTGTGTGCGCACTGTGTGTTTTGTGTTATACATTTTAAAGTCTGTAAGCTAATATCTATAAATGAAAGAATTAATGTTTAAATTTGTTGCAGCATGAGGTATAATATAAGAGCTCCTCACTAGTAGCCACTAATATCCATGTGCTCCACAGCCAAAGTAGCTGACCAGAACAGGGGGAGGAGCAGTGCACGGCTCAGCCCCAAAACTTTGGTCGACCAACAGGATGTTGGTGCTTCTGGGTACATAAAAGATGACCGTGACTGGTGCCAAGAGCTGCTTGGTGCCCCTGCTCTTCTGTGGACTGATCGGAATCCATATCGATGGCACTCAGCAATGTGACTGGAGATTGACAAGAACACTGTCTGATACCCATGTTTCTGTGTTAGCAATGGCACTGAGCAATGGTACTGGAGACTGATAAGCACACTGCAACCCCTCCTGTTTTTGTATGAGCAATGGTACACAGCTATGTCACTGGAGACTGACAAGAACACTGCTACTCCTCCTGTTTCTGCATGAGCAATGGCACACAGGTATATCACTGGAGACTGATAAGAACACTGCCACCCCTCCTGTTTTTAGTGTGAGCTATGGCACTCAGCAATGTGACTGGAGAGTGACAAGGACACTCTCAACCCTCCTGTTCCTGTATGAGCAAAGCCACACAGCTATGTCACTGGAGACTGATAATATTCACTGCCCCCCCTCCTATTTCTGTATGAGCAATGGCACAGAGGAATGTGACTGAAGAGTGACAAGGACACTGCCACCCCTCGTGTTTCTGTATGAGCAATGGCACAGAGCTATATCACTGAAGACTGATAAAAACACTGCCACCCCTCCCGTTTCTGTGTAAGCAATGACGCTTAGCAATGGCAGTTTGTATGTTCTCCTCGTGTTTGCGTGGGTTTCCTCGGGGTGCTCTAGTTTCCTCCCACACTCCAAAAACATACTGGTAGGTGAATTGGCTGCTATTAAATTGCCCTTAGTCTCTCTCGGCCTGTGTGTGTATGTTAGGGGATTTAGATTGTAAGCTCCAGGGGCAGGAACTGATGTGAGTGAGTTCTCTGTACAGCGCTGCGGAATTAGTGGCGCTATATAAATAAATAGATGATGATGATGAATGGCACTGAAGACTGTCAAGAACACTGCTACCCCTTCTGTGTCTGTCTGTGAAATGGCGCAAGATCTCTATGGATGGCAGTACTTATGGAATTCAAAACTTATGAGATCTGATGATGCGCCAATGACATTTTGCCTCGATTTCAGTTTTCAGGATGCGCGAAGGTGCAGAGCCTGCTTGGCACGGTACACAGATTGCCTAAGTTTGGGAAGGCTTGGTTTCCAAAAAACAAGCCTGAGCATCCCTAGTAATAAGTCAGATTCACCTTTAAAAATATAAATTAGGATTTAGATTTAAGTATTACTATTAATCCAATATCTTCTTCTGATCTTAACGTAAAAAAATCTAAGTTTTTCTGAATGAATACAATCGGGATTAGTCAACAGAGACTTCAATACTCTGTGTTCAAAACCTTTTAATATGAAAGAAAATTTAACCTTTGAGGAACAAAGAACAGTTAAAATAATGAGATTGTGATAAAACAAGCTCACAAAAACAGAGAAGTTGTAATATTAGATAAAGAAAAATATATCTGAAATTATTGGACGATGAAGATACTTATAAAAAGTTATCTGAAGATCATGGCACATATTATGTACAAGAATTTGAACTATTATTATACTGGTAAATACTTATTTTAATAAAGTGAGTTTGGGGTAACTTTGTAGTGCTGTCTCTGAATATGGCATCGGGTTTGCTAGATTGGCTCTAACTTTTGAGATAATTGGTACCCCATTGAAAAACATAAAATGCAAAAATGTAATGGTCAGGCAGAGCCTTCTTACAAATCACATTGAAATTGTCTCAAATTATACAAAAGTAAACACATTAAATACATAATGTCATTTTATTCAGTATAATAGCAGTTAAACATAGTAATCTGATTTGGATAAATGCAATTAATGCATGGTAAAACAGTGTGCGATTTTCTTTTATGTGAGTTATCATGGAATTCAAGTTGGAGGCTCCAGCAATAGTTAGCCATAATGACTATCCCATCTGCTTTTAAACCTCTTCCCTTGTTCCTCACTAAACTTATCAAGTTTACCTGGAAATCTGTGCAAGTGTCTATGGAGAAAGTGTACCTTTATGCTCATATTAGTATCACATTTTTAAAGTTCGTAAGCATGTGTTGTCACAGTTCTTCATTTATGTCTGCTTTTTGGCTACCTGAGAAGTTCTTGACAAATAAGCCATAACTGTATCAGGCAGAAGCTTCAACACTATTCATACATTTTGTGAAATTAGAATCCTTGATAAGTTTCCGAGTTTGAAGCCCATCAAAGATTCCAGCTTTTAGCTTCTCCATGCTTCAGCCCAAGGAATGATCTACAAATGTATTTGAAACAATCACATCTTTGTTCAAGTCCTTAAGAAATTATTTCATTAGACATAGCTTGATATGGAGTGGTGGGGGAATGATTTTTTTTCCCTGTCAACCAATGGCACATTAATGACAGTCATGTTTTCTCTTAAAGGCCATGTCACTTTTTTTTCCAATTATCTTGTTTCACCGTACTATACCACAAGCAGATGAAACAATAATACTTTGTATATCCACTTTGCCGCCCAAGCAACAAGTTTACCATCTTTAGATCAACACAAATAGACAACTGGTGCTCAGGATATCAGAGCTTCGCCAAGACCATTATGATATTTTCATATTATTCTTTAAGTTTTATTGAGTGAGCAATTGGAAAAGACGCATATCGGTTACCATTGTGGAATAAAACACATTTCAAGCTTCTATTGGAGCTGACTATAAAAAGCAGTTGTATTGTTAATTAACTTTATTCTTAGTTGGAACAATCTGTATATACAAATTGTCACTACAATCGCTCCTTATACAACTTAACTTATTTACACTAATTACATGTATACAAATATATTAGATGGACGAGAAACAAGAAAAACACGATAGACAATGCAAACCACTCAATTGCCAACTGTCAACTGCCTGCTGGTTGGGTGACCAATTACTTATAGATGGAGGAGGAATATTCTAAAATTATTACTGAGTGAACACCTTGAATATTTGTGTACCTCACCTTATAGAATGTTCTGGTAGATTCCGATATGCACGCATTATGGCTAAGTTCCCTATTGATTGAGGGCATCCATTTTCTCAAGAACTAGAGTCACTTTGAAAAAAATTCTTTCATTATTGAATCCAGCAACCACAAAATACCCTACATTTGTTCAAATATCCTTGGCAACTAATTTTTTTTTTTGTTGGGCTGTGTTATTAAGGGAAGGTTTAAAATTGAGCTCCTAGATTACGGATGAATATCAGTATTTGTTGTACAACAGCCTGTTGTAAAACTACATTTTACTATATTCCAAAGATACATAAAACTTACATGGCTGCCCTATTATATCAGATATTAACAAGAGATACATCGAAGATATACTTGTATGGGAATAAATAAAATCTTATTTGTTTGTGGAAAACTTCATGAAATCAATTATAATCTTACATTTTCTCGTAGATATACTGTACATGGGAGACTTAAGATTGAATTAGATAGTACTTAGTGTACTGAGACAAATTCATGTAGTACATACACCTTCCTAAAAGAGGTTGATAGCAATATCTATTTAGATTAGATTATTATTGAGGCAGCTGGAAAAATAACATAACTTTCTATCAGTTCACTTGTCTCCAAAGAAACTGTCTTACTATTCACTCATTTGAACAGCAAGTTGGAATTTATAAAGATTGTTTTTTGGAAAGTGAATATTCATGATTAGTGGATATAAGAGTCTAGGGGGTAAATGTATTAATGTCCGGATTCTTCAACTCCGGCGTGTTCAGCGCCTTCGGCGATTAAATTTAAAGCGGCGCTGCATTTTAAAGGGAAATTTAATCGCCGAAGACGCTGAACACGCCGGAGTTGAAGAATCCGGACATTAATACATTTACCCCTAGATGGTCCTAAAACCTTTAAGGGCTAGATTTACTAAGCTGCGGGTTTGAAAAAGTGGGGATGTTGTCTATAGCAACCAATCAGATTCTAGCTTTCATTTTGTAGAAGGTACTAAATAAATTAAAGCTAGAATCTGATTGGTTGCTATAGGCAACATCCCCACTTCTTCAAATCCGCAGCTTAGTAAATCTAGCCCTAAGTGTCATTTCATTTTAAGAAGAATAAGAATTTGATTGATACTAAGGTTAAGAATTTGTTCTGCCCATTCGTTAACCAATATAACTCAATTGAGATAATATTAAAAAAATTGTAAGAAAATACTGGAAGTTACTCCAGTTAGATCCAACACTTTCATCTCATATTCCCTGTATACTTAATATGATTTTTAAGAGGGAAAACACTTTAAAGTCATTTATATCTCCTATTAAGCTAAAAACTAGAACAGCACCACTTTCAGAAGATTTTTGAAAAAAGTTAAGGATGGTCTTGTAAAGTCTGCAAAGTGCTGACAAAAATCTTTGATTCCAATAATAAAGACAGGAAAACTATTAGTTTTGAGAACTAGCCAATTTCTGACATCTAAACTTTATAAAGACCAGAATTAGAGATAACATATTTTTTTCTTTAGCCACTTTTGTATAAAGGGTATTCTAAGGTGTATATTTAGGAAATTGCACGCTGACTCATAAGAACTACTGGATAAGACAGAGGCTTTCATCTGAAAATGGTATTCTGCAGTTATACATTTTTTATGGTGTCTTTACAGATAAAACACATGATATGCAAATCATGATGAATAATTATATGTTTAGCAATTTGAAAGTTCTATTTCTTTTAGCTTAAGATTGGTTTACTTACTTGATTCTCCTTTATTGGTGATTAGTCCTTTTTAAATCTGGGCTGGTTTTCCTTGTGCCCAATAGAAATATTCATACAATGACATCAAAATAATCCCCATCTCTAATGTGTGGTTATTTAGTATATCACTTACAACTAAAATTATTTTCCTTGCATAATCTAGTGCTCTGAATGTTAAATGCCATGTCACCCCCCTGATGAAGTCTTGTTGAGACAAATTGCATTGAGGTATGGCTTCAGCACTTTATTTTTGATGCTTCAAAAGTTTTGCCAATTTTAGTGCATTCCTTATAGTTTAGGAAATATTATCTGTACTTCCTCCTTATTGGTGTCTAAATGCTGCCAAATTTTGGGAACCGGAAGGGAAATCCCTATCCTTCTGAGTGAAATAGAAGTGAATAAACAGTGATACTCAAAGGCACAGAAAATGTGGGTATTTGCGAGTCTCAAAGATGCTTTGGTCTACCTCAGGGTTCTAATGTATTATATATAATAGGCAAAAAACTAAAGGTTTAGGTAGTAGAGATATCTAATCACTGTTCATTCTTCAATATATCAAAATAAACAAAAAATAAATTCTCTGTATTTTTGTTAAATTTGGTAACAGTATGTAAAACTTAGTATAGTAGACTAATCAACAGATTTTTTATGTAAATTGTGAGGTTGAAACCTTTTTCTAGAACCAGTTTTTCCTGCAATTCCATGTATTTAGTCTCTATTAATATGCAACGGTGGTAATCTTATTACCGATATTTCAAGACTTAGCCTGCGGGGTCCAGACATTGCCGCTTTAAATTAAAATTCATCTAAGTCACGCACATGTCACACTCAAGTGCTGGAGAGCTATCCATTCTGAATCACTGCCTGTCAGCCTGTGTTGCCATTGGACATCTGCTTCTTCGGCTTTCAGGCAAGTCTGCTTGTATGTACTTCGTTTTTTGTGCAATCGTTTTTTTTTGGTAGGGATGAAGGACGTCGAAATTGTGGTCATCGATAATCCGTACCCAACCCATATGCAATTTTATCATGTGATTGTATCTTCTTTGTCTTTTGATATTCTGCCACATGTCTTAACTTAGTCGCTCCTCTATTGACTCATCTTAATAACCCCTTTGCTGTTGAGAATATTTCTCATGTTTCCACGCAGTATCAGGAGCAAATGCAGGATTTCTAGAGGGGGAGTTCCATGTAATCAGAGTAGGTGTGACAACCATGCAAGGGGGCTTGATTATAATTTTGTTAGGACCCTCTCCATCCCCTTTCCATCCACCTCAAATATACGGAAAATGCATCATACACTAGTGTTATGTGCACAAAGATCATCTTTTCCTTGTAGAGCAGTGTGAAATATCCTGCACCATCAAATTAATATCACTCATCCAATAATAAATTAGCCCCTGCCATCACATTTACCTTATTGCATTTTGCACTGTAAATTTCAGAGGCACTCTATTTTCTGCTTCTCTTGAATGCCATGGGTTTCTTGCAATTGGTTCACCTAACACAGTCAGCAATCAGCTGGCTTCTCCTTCTGCAACATGATACTAGCAAGCCAATCAGACAGGATTCAGTCTATTGTTAGGTGGTGTATGGGGAGCAAATAGACACAAAAATTTGTCTGCGCGAAAACAATGTAATAAATAAAATAAAATTACCCGTGAGTCACATAAAACATGTAATCACATTTATTAGTGATAATATAAAAATAAACACATATGAAAAAAATAAAAACAAAAAAATATAATAGAATCTACAAATGGCGCACCATAAAAAACAAATAAGAATCCAATAATATCGATATATATATAAAGCATATGTTTATCATCTAGATCAGTGGTTCCCAAACTTTTGCAGTTCGCGGCACCCTTAGAGTCTCCATAATTTTTTTAAGGCACCCCTCCAAAATAATTACCGAGCAGTCCTGTTTTAGAAGTAGTTGGGTCAAAAAATTGTAATAAGTATTTAGGTCAGGACAGAAATGCTTATTTAGTTGTATGCAAAAATGCCCCCTCTGCATCCAGACACTCTGCCCTCTCTCACGCTGCCCCCTCTGTCCTCTGTCACGCTGTCCCCCCTCCTCTGCCCTCTGTCACGCTGTCCCCCCTCCTCTGCCCTCTGTCACGCTGTCTCCGTCCTGTCACGATGTCCCCCCTCCACTGCCCCTCTCACCCTGTCCTCCTCCTCTGCCCACTGTCCCCCTCCTCTGCCCTCTGTCACGCTGTCTCCCTCCTGTCACGCTGTCCCCGCTCCTCTGCCCCAGCTCCTCTGCCCTCTGTCCCAGCTCCTCTGCCACGCTGTCCCTCTCCTCTGTCCCCCTCCTGTCACTCTCCTCTGTCCCCCTCCTCTGCCCTCTCACGCTGTCCCCCTCCTTTGCCCTCTGTCACGCTGTCCCAGCTCCTCTGCCCTCTGTCCCCCTCCTCTGCCCTCTGTCCCAGCTCCTCTGCCACGCTGTCCCTCTCCTCTGTCCCCCTCCTGTCACGCTGTCCCTCTCCTCTGTCCCCCTCCTGTCACGCTGTCACTCTCCTCTGTCCCCCTCCTGTCACTCTCCTCTGTCCCCCTCCTGTCACGCTGTCACTATCCTCTGTCCCCTCCTGTCACGCTGTCACTCTGCTCTGTCCCCTTCTGTCACGCTGTCACTCTGCTCTGTCCCCTCCTGTCACGCTGTCACTCTCCTCTGTCCCCTCCTGTCACGCTGTCACTCTGCTCTGTCCCCTCCTGTCACGCTGTCACTCTGCTCTGTCCCCTCCTGTCACTCTGCTCTGTCCCCTCCTGTCACGCTGTCACTCTGCTCTGTCCCCTCCTGTCACGCTGTCACTCTGCTCTGTCACGCTGTCACTCTGCTCTGTCCCCTCCTGTCAAGGTCCTCTGCACTCTCTCACTTTGACCACTCTGCCGTGTGCCAGCTATAAAAAAACCAAACAGAAACACTTACCAATCTGCGCGGTGCCGGGACCCAGCATCTTCCTCTCTCATGCAGCAGCTGTCACTGATATGACAGCTGCGTGAGAGAGGAGGATGCTGGGTCCCGGCGCCACGCAGATTGGTAAGTGTTTCTGTTTGTTTTTTTATGGCTGGCGCGCGGCACCCCTGAGACAGCGCCGCGGCACCCCTGGGAGCCGCGGCGCACAGTTTGGGAACTGCCGATCTAGATGCTTTATATATCAATATTATTGGATTATTGGGAGGGCGGAGGGTATATCAGTGCCTATTGTGATGGGTATGTAACAGTCAAAGTCTAAAATGTGTAGTGTAAACATCATGCGTTGCAATAGCCATTACATACTATCCTCGCTCCATTCTAATCTCACATGGAAACTTTACAGCAAGGATATTTTTTTATCTCACACAGAAGCCATTTTGTCCAATCATCGTGATCATATTAACTTACAATGGAAAGCATAGATTACTTTGATGCTATATTAACTATCATCCCATGAACTGCATTATTTAAAAAGTTTCACATTAAAAATTACCTTTAGTCATTGCACAATCCATTCTAAATACCATAGGAAATCCAGAATTTACAGTTTAATCCAAAGGCAAAGAATACAAACTCTATATATTCAATTTAAACACCATAATCCTATTTCACTGTGTCTCATAAATCAAATATATAATATAGTCGCACAATTGTACAGCATTGCAGGAATTAATAAAAACATGGCACATTGTTTGCAATGTTTTCACTATATCTAGCTATACTGCTAAATTATCATGCTATCTCAAATGTATACAATTCATATTTATGTAACACAGTCTACACACAGTCACATATTAATCACACAATCTCCACTATCAAAAACTACAATTCTCACTTGCAACATCACATTGTCTTACAGACAATTTACAACATTGCAATTCATGCAGTTACAGATTTACATCACCCTCCATTTAAATACACTATAATCATTTCTCACTTACTAGCCAAACTCTATTATATAAGTGGCTTACCAAGCCACCTCACACGTGCACAGGCCTCCATTCCATTCAGCATACAGTTTCAATAAGCTCGGAGCCTTGTCTTCTCAGAATGGGAGCAGACAGCAAGAGACCTTCTTTGCTTCATGTTACATAAGATAATACCTTTCTTCTGGGCGGAGTCAACCTTCTACAGAAAGTGGCTCACAGTATTTGTTATGTAAAGGTTGGCATTTGCTCAGGCCTAACTATTCACACAGTTTTTATCAGCCTCATGTCATGAGGTGGGGGATGAACTTACCTTTTGTTCGTTAAAGTAGTTCAAGCATAGCTGAAGCTAAAATATTAGAAAATAGAATATCTTTATCATTCCCCCTGATTTCAGTTGTCTGTCATTAGTTAAACTGACAGATATCTGTTCCCTTCTCATATCAGTGTTCCTAGTGTTCCTAATGTCGGTATACAACATGTATAAGTGTGTGTTAGAACAGGTGATAAATAGGGTATATATAGTTGAGTTTGGAATTAATTATGCATATCAGCATGGCTGAAGCAAATATATTAGAAAATGGAATATCTTTATCAACTGGTAATGGGTTAAATCTGGTACAGATCTAGGTAAAGACTGGAAACAAAAAGAGAACATCGAAGGTTTAGACTTTCTAACAAATGCATTATTCTCAAATAAAATGACACTCATAAAAAGTAGATAAAAGCACATAAACAGTTAGTAGACTCTTTTCAGAAGTATTCTTTGGTCTCAGCAGTAGTTTTATATATCTCAATGGTACTCTAAATGCCAGTCCTCAATGTGATGCACAGATAAGTAAACAGAAGTTGTGGCTAATCCCCTTCCACACTGAATATAAAGAGTTCCTTTATTTATAACGCTGATTGGCATATTATCACAATAAAATGCACATTAAATGCACAACATTAAAATCCAACAAATCATTACAGCAAAACTTTTTTCCTATGTGTTGCTTTATATATTACTTTTTTAGTTGGTGCATTGAGACCCATTATGCCTGTAGAAGCAGCAAAATCTTTTAAAAAGGTTAAACAGCAAGAGGACTATTGTACATGCAGCTGAATTGTTTGGGAAAAGCCTGTATTACCTTTGAGTAACCCCAATAATTTAGTTTTTGCTAAAGGTAGTATTTTGTTTCTAAGGGAACCATTGTGTTAGGTTTAAATCAAAGAGAATTGTGGATTACAAATACAAGAAAAACTGTGGACCACATGCCAGCTGCCAATAAGAATCCATCACACAGGACTTTAAATAAGATAAGAAATAAACCAGCTGTTCAATATACTGAGAGAAGAGATAAGCAAAATAACAGCGAAATTTCGTATGAATTCAGTTTCGTGGTGGAACAGACTGTTTCACAGAAATACGTAGCTCTGCTGATCCGCTGATTTTGAGCGTATCACGTGCAAAATTACTCTGCACATGCCCAGAACCAGCAGAAATGTTTGTGAAAGCACTCCTGTTCCATAAGCTGCAAGTGCAAAGGAAACTTACTACAACGTACGATTTTTGGGAGTGAACTGTGCGGGCAACAGGAGTTTTGCCATAGTCAATGTACAGTAGGGGCGTGCCAAGCTCGAGTGCACATGGTCAAGGCAGTAGCAAGCTCTACGGCCATGGAAATAACCTTACAGGCATATTTCTTGCTCCAGCTGTTGGGCTAATCTAAGTTGAGTCTGCGGGTCAGGTGGCATTACAGCTGCCCGGCCCATTGGCTCTATACAGTGTAAAAAATGAAATAAAAAAAATGCTTGGGGTCTCCCCCACCTAATGATATTAGTCCTTGTGCTGCCAGCATACTGCTGGTTGCCACAAAATCTGGGGGAAAAAGCATGGGACCCCCCCCATTTCATGAAAACCAGCACTAGGCAAACCAGCTGGAGATGGTTTGCCTAGTCAAACCAGCCGGGGATGGTGACACTATAGCGGGGGGAACATGCAACAGGGGGTCCCCCCGCCATAATGATAAACCAACCCCAGGTTTTTCAGCACAGAGCTGAATTCCCTAGGAAGTGGGGTATACAAAAAAATGTGCAGGTCCCCATCTAGGGAGACCCAGCCCAATGTTGAAAGCAATAGGGCTCTTCCCAGATCCCTAGGTGGCAGGTGTGGGGTAATAAAATGGTTAATGTATGTGTAAGCACTATTTTACTTTGTGGAACTACAAGTCCCAGCCAGCCAGGGCTGTCATTAACAGTCTGGGCATGCTTGTTCTTGTAGAACTACAAGCACGAGCATACCCATGGCAGCCAGGGCAGGGTGGCAATTGGAGAACCAGAAGTGCCAGCATGCCCTGACATCCAGGACCCCAAAGCCATGTAGTTCCACAAAGTAAAATTTAAATAAATCACAACTCTCGTTGTCACCACATTATTTTAATAACATTTTTGAAAAACCCCTAAATAAAATGTCAATAAATTACACACCTCATTGTAACCACATATTTTTATGCAAAATAATAAGTCCCCATATACTTACCATCTGCTATCATCACCTGTATGCTACCCAAACTTGTAAACTTTTAATCCAGATTGCTTGAAACCATAAAAAAAGCCATAATACTCCACAGGTCCTGTAGTTGTCCAAAATTTTCACATCCAAGGTCCTGGATTAGTCCAAAAAAAAGCCCAAAAAACATTCCAAATGTACTTAAGAATAATCTTCTTTTCTTCTTTCTTGTAGCCAAAATAATCCACAGGATCCTGCTTGGCAAAAAAATAAACCAATAAAATGCATAACTCTAAACTATGATCTTCTATGGAAGATCACCTGCCGCAAGGTTTATTTATAAGCTAGGGGGTTTCCCATGAGAGCATGGGAAATGTCCCTAGCATATAAATAGACCTTGCATCTGTTAATATTTCATTCACGTTCCATAGCCAAATAAAGGAACATCAATGCAGGTCAAGTGCCATTATGTTTATAGTTGAAACTTTACAGATTTTTTTGTTGGTTTTATAATGTTTAAATTGAATTTTCAATATTAAAAGTGAATATCAGAAGTTCATCCTTATATAGAAGCATCCGGTCACATGATCGGGTTCCGAAATATGGGTAATTACTCAATTAAGTACAATTTCAATATAGTTAGCCAATTATAGTTAATACAGCTTTTTAAAATACAAAATACCTGATCAAGTGACCAGATTCTACTATATAAGGATGAACTTCTGATTTGGCATATTATCTTGAAAAAGATCCATCCATGTAGGATCGAAACGCGTCGGTGTTTTATATGTCAATTTGGACCTATCGATCCGGACTCACCATCTCCGAGAACGCTCACCATTTATGTCATCTGCGATTTTACTATATGCTGACCGTCTCTGATGATCCGGTAGGAGTACCTGTACTTTTGTTTTATGCAATAAAATTAATTTTAGTTACTACCTTAGAAGATTATTTTCTCGTATATATGCCCATGGATTACGTGATTTAAGAAGTAAAGACATATTTGAAGTGCCTGATTAAAGAATGAAGTCTGTGAGTAGGATCCCCTGCGGGAGATTTCCCATGCTGTGTGACCATACGTTGATTTTCACATGTGGTGCAGTGATTCTTAGAAGTACACTATTGAGACCTATTACTGGGTGAAGGGTTCTATCGGGATCTGGACTACTACTTCATGAATATTCACATTCATTTAGTTTTATACCCATACAGTATTATACTATGTGTTTTTCTTTTTCTTTAATGCTCTATACTGAAAAGAAAACAAGATAAAGCTTGGAATGCATCACTACGATTGAATTTAAGTATAATTCAGTATCATTTATTTTATTTTTACTTTGTATTATGTTTTGATTTTATTTTGTTTTGTGTGGATACACAGCGCAGTATTATTGACCTTTTTTTTGCATTTAGATTTTGTGACTTTAGTGTGTTGTCTTTGGTTTATTATCCTTGCTGCAGTGGTCATTGAAACGCAGTAGGGGATCTACACATATCATATGTTTTATTTTATCTTAATTTAAATGAAACCATATTGAGCTTAAAGTAGCATAAATGGGGAAAATAAGAATCCTAGAGTATAGTCATTGTTCTATAAGGCCCTCTTCTATGTGAAATGTAACTTAGGTCGATTGATGATAGGATAGATTGAAATAAATCATACAGCATTTTTTTCCAATATAAAAGAAGCAATACTATACACTACCAAATTAAATTGAATACATATTTTGCATGTAAAGAGCCAGATGGCTTAAATATGTTCTGGTATGAATTTAAAATCTTTAGAATCACTGAAAAATTTAAGTTTATTTTTGAATAGAAGGTAAATTCAATAAAAACAGGGGTAGTAAAATCAAATTTAAGATATGTGAGTGTGTGAATATGCATATGTGAATGATGTGGACCCATCACTCTTTAAATGCCAGGAGAGTAAATTGAAAGTTAAATAACATTTCACTGTTATATGTTATATGCCCCCAGTGCACTTATCTAAAATGCATTCACATCCTGGATATGTTCCAAGAGAAGGCAGTGCACTTTAAACAATCAATTGCTACATTGCCATTAAATTCTCACCATATTGGAAAAGCACTAGGCCAAATTGGTTTAATTGTCATTTCATAAACCTTTTTGTATATCTTCTCTACCAATTTCATTTACTTTAAAAGCAATCCTAAATTTCATCTGCTGGCTTATAATACAATGCTGGCCAAGAGAGGAAGAACCTTATATTCAAGACTTGTTTCATATCAAACAAATTAACTACTTTGCTAAACTTTGAAGTGTAGATTAAAATTAACTTTATTCATGTCTAAACAATCAAAACATGGATTTCATATTATGCAGAAAAATTACCTTTAAATAATATTGTGCACAGTACATTCATAGTAATGCTTCTGTACACCAATTTCTCTTTGTTATTAGCTGTTGACTATGGTAGAAGTTGACCAAAATCCTTATTTATTTTCCAATCTATATATGTCTATACATTCAATGTTTGTAATTTTTGTAACATATTATAAGTCCAATAAATGCTTTAGTCTGTAACAAATATTGAAATGTATTCCCAAGCTAAAATAAAACAATAAAATAATACAAGACTTATGATAACATTATATTGCATGATTTCCCACAGTGATGATAGTCTGTGCATCCTGCTCCCTTAATCATGTGGCATGTATGTAGTCAGTCTTCTGCCAAGGAAAATAACTGAATTGCATCATCACACTACAGATCAATTGGGTATGTAACTATGGGAGTTCCTCTGGTGCCAACCAGCTAGAGGTCCTCAAAAGATAGACCTGACTCTTCTGTAATATAGGCCCTTCTGTTCTACCTGCAAATAATATGCCTAGCTTTCATGACTCTCCCATGGGTATTCCATAAGTGTTATGTATAAGCTGTCAACCTACTGGCTTACATTTAAGAACTGGATGGCACCCTGTTAAATAAATAAAGTTTCTTAAAAAGATTCAATACAGACACTTCCTTTCTAACTTCTGTGTTCTCCATTCCACCCTTTTCTAGGCACTGGCAAGAGACTGTTACCCTGGGCGGAACTGTGCATCACCAGTCCATATAGCAAGATCTGGGTAGGGATCCGACTATGCTGTTCTTTTGATCGTGGTTCAGGTGTCCAATGCACATGCGTGGGTCTTTTGAGAGCAGAATGAGGGTGTCAGGTGGAGTAGGGGCCTTGGAATGGGGGGGGAAAACCTTTCATGGCCAAACCCCCTTCGCCTCCAGGCCCTATAGAACCCACACACATGTGCCTTATGTAGTTCTGTCACTGCTATTAACTAACTCTCCAAAAGGGACATTAGCAAAAATACAACTAATAAATAGATTTTTAGCAAATTTCTTAAAGTGGGTATACTAATTTTAAATTGAGTGGCAGTATTTGTGAATACATATACTTTTTATCATGCAATTTAATGTTATCATGAGTCTTGTATTATTTTATTGTTTTATTTTAGCTTGGGGATACATTTCAATATTTGTTACAGACTAAAGCATTTATTGGACTTATAATATGTTACAAAAATTACAAACATTGAATGTATAGACATATATAGATTGGAAAATAAATAAGGATTTTGGGCCTGAGTCATTAAGGTATGTAACTGAATTATTGCCTACAAATAGGTACTGCTTACACCAGTAGTCAACAAGGAACGGATCCCAATATCTGTTCCTTGTTGACTACGGGTGTATTGTGAAACCCCTTCCTGCTCTACTACCCAAGACGCTGCAGGTACAGTTGTACCTGTCAGTTAAGATCTACTGTATGTCATAAAGGAAAAACATTTACTTATTTGAAAGTAGAAGCCATGATTTGTGAAAAAGCAATTAATGTTAAATATGATTGCCATTGATATGAATTCAGTTTAATATGATCTAATATGTTATTAACAAGGGTTTCACGTAAAAACACAATTGACTATTCAAATAATGTATTCTTTGTATAAATATAATAACAATCATATTCACAAAAGAATGTTAAGCATTTCAGGAAAATAATATTTTTTTTTTAAATAATCTATAGATGAAGAACACAATTAAGACCATGTTTATCAGTTTGGATACATATGAGACATATCAATAGTTTTTTTTAAGTCAAATACTATTAGACTGCCATAAAAAACATCTCCTATTGAAATGACCCTTGTTAGAAAGTGTCTATTGAGACCTTTTAACACATCGACCCTGTCTTACATTTTATAAGATCCAGATAGTTTAAAATTATAACACAGAGTTCATATATTTGGCTTGTCAGGTGTTCACCAATGCCTAATAGGATATTGCTGTTGAATGCTTCTAAAGGCAGAGTAAAACAGTTCATTTTATAAAGGAATTGTCAGGTCAAGTGTCTGATTAAACAATATATCTTACATTGTGCAAATACCATAGGATGGAGCAGTATGCCTAGTTACTTTTGAAAACATCCTTTACAGATTATTTCTAAGTGAAATTGATTTTTCAGGGATTCCTCTTTGATTTTTAATTTCTGTTCAGAGACTACTAAAAGACAAGAGACAGAAAGTGTGAAATAGAAAAGGACAGTTTCCATAGGGAATTAGATTTCTATTCTACGTGTTCAAAAGAAAATATTGATCCAAGTGTGTGTAACAGATAGCAAAACCAATGAAAAATACCTGTCAGTTGTAAAACATACCATACATTACTTTAAATGGGAGGTAAAAGTTAATAGTTATTGATCTATGGTCAAATTAAAATGTTACCCATAATACTTATACCCCCAAGAATGAAAGTGTGACTATTTTATCTTATATTTACTTAGCACAGCTATTTTCAGAGCATAATTTAGAGCCTGTAGTGCCATCATATACTTAAGAGACTGCTGTGGGGCTTTTGAGTAAGGAACATTACTTATTGAACAGTGAATGTTGACAGACAAATCACATTTGTAGTTTAATTGCAACTAGTAATATATAGAAAAGAAGAAGTATTACTGATGGTCACATATACTTAATGATTATTACGTTACTGTAATATAGAAAATGAAGAAGAAGTAGGAATGGACAGGTTGGTGAGAAGGAAAATGTCAGATGTAGTTTGTTTAATACTGAAACTAAAGAAAATAAGGCACAGAAAAAATAATATAAAAGAAGAGTCATGTAAAATGGAGTAGGCCAAAATGTATCACAATGAAAAGACTGAAATTAGGGTAGGAGTGATAGAGGAATTAGAGAGTGAGAGAAGAACTCAGGAACATTGAATTATTATGGCAGAAAATGGAAAACATCTTGAAATGGAGCACAAAAGATGGAAAATAAATTAACAAATCAGCAAGATAAGCTCTAGTTAACTAGATGGGGGCAGACACAGATGAGTGCAGACATAGGGGCAAAGTAGAAACTGACCCTTTCCCAAAGGCATGTGGCCACTCTTTTCCAATTAATTTCAATTGTCACCCCAACCTGGTACTGATACAAAACGGTAATGCAATTTGCACACTCAAGTAACTGGTCTATAAGTTGAACTGTACTGGCTGATTAAGGTGACTTGATGTTACCCAAGGATAGATCAAGGGTTTTCTGCTCCATTTATCTTGTGTTCCATTCCAACCCCATCTAGTTAGCAATGCAACAAATATATGCATATGTGGCAAGGTGGAATTTTTAAGCAAGGGCAAACTGGACGAATATGCAAAGCATCATGACGGAAGTAATGAATGGCATCTAAAACATTTTCTTTTTTATTTTCATGCTGCATGAGTACCCTCATTTATCTAAGTTGACAAATATCACTCAATACAGAACATGTTTGCCAAGCAAAGATCTAAATATATATTCTTCCTTACTAAGGGTTTTTCTGGACATCACCCATTACAAGCACTTAACTAAAAGTTATACAATCCAAAAATATATCAAAGCTGTAATTATTTATTAGGCACTCTAGATTATTTACTTGAATCAATTTTGCTCCATGTACTTCCAGTTATGATTTTCCACATCTCTTATCAGCATAAATAGTTAATCATCAGCACTTCTATCAAGTCATCTGAGCGTTGAAATGAGGAGGCTTTAATAATATTCCACATTTGTAAGTATAATGTGTGGTATTTAGAAAGTTATATTACAGAAAAAAATATGTTCAGTTATTTATTTTTTATATGTCCCATTTCCCAGCCATGTGCTATCTGATAAAGCCGCAGATGATTAAATACAGCTTTTTAGGAGAGTTCTGATCTTGGGGCTATTATAATAATTTTCAGGTCAGTAAGGTACATATACCTTCACAGTAATTCATGTCTTTCATACACAGCAATGTAAATGTAGCTTAATAAAGTCCTCTTTAATGTAACAAAAGCTCACATGCATTTCAATAATCATGTAATGCGTATTTCATGAGTTTGGCAGGGTTCTAATTATTTTCATTTTAATTCAGTGCATCAGAAGTGCATCAAAAAGCATAAGTTCCTGATGCTCGTTTCCTGTACTTTTAATATGGTGAGCAAAGGTCCATACTTTTAACATAGCGGAGACCTGAAAGTGTGTGCTTCCAGTTCTATTCACTTTTCAGCCACAAATGTACAACTTCGGTCCCCCACCAGCTTACTGCCTTGTTAAGTAAGTTAGACTACATCTTGCCAATATACAGATCTTTCTGCCCTCAGAAGCACATTGGGACTATAATCTTGAGCTCCCACCTTTACAAAGGACAGTTCTCTTTCTTTCACCAAAAATAACCAAATTAACTGAACTGCTTATTAATTTAGTCTCCCACTGAAATTGACATAATACGAGGCTATTGGTTAATTTAATAATTTTACCTTATTTAGGACCTAAAATAAATGTTGGGACTTAGATTTTAAGCCTGAGGATACCTTAGGCTGCAATGGTGCTTTTTTGTTTAATAATTATAGGTGTTGTACTATTGTCACATCCTTTCTATAACAGAACACACATGAAGTGTCATCTTAGAAAACGGCCCTCCGGTAGTAGCATTTCAGAAAAAGGGAGAAATTATGTCTCTGGGTGGTTTGTAGTCCAAAATGAGAGCACTTAGCATCTTGACAACATTAGAAATGCAGAATACTGTAGAGTAAAGAGACAAATGTTGGTGTCGGGCATTGTTGTGGTAAATGACCCAAATTATGATTCAGTATTTTTTATGGCCACAGAGAAAATGTTTTACATTGTGACTACTGAGTAATTTATGATTTTTTTCTTGCATATTGTCATTGGAGAACTGCCTTGTTGACTTACATTCAAGTTCATATCTAAGCACACTCTTTGTATTTGTGACTGTGAACAATTACATTAAAGTTTCTCCAAAAGTAGTTATTTTGTTTTTGAAAAATGAGGCAGATAAAGATGCCTTAATCAAAAGGATGTATTATGCTAAGACTTACAACATTTTGCAAACAGGTGATGCTGAATACATGGTCCTTCTTCTGCAATATTAATAGTGGATTAGCTTATAATACGTTGTATACTATTGTATACTATTGTTTGAAATTCCTTCTATTTCACCTTTGTCTTTTTTTTACTTTGCTCAAATAAAACCTCTGAACAATGCTGTTCTTTTCAGATAATTTGACACTTGTGACGTCTACTTTGAAAATTTTGACAGAAAATTTTGATATATGTACTTTGTCCCATACTCCAAAGTTTTAGGCTATATTTCCTTCACAAGCCATTCTCAACACATTTCTTTTGAAGCCACAAGTGATTCCATCTGTGATTCCATATTGTCAGTTCAACAAAGGAACAAATCATAGGGCTTTTCCGTCATCCACTGTCACATTTTGTTTCATACAACTTGGAACTTGTCTGAAGAAATTCTTATTATCAATATACAGTATTCAATAGATCCAGTCTTTTGCCAATTTCATGTTTGAGTTGAAAACTGTAAATTAAAAAAATAATAGATTTTCTGTGCTAAATAGTGCAAAGTAAAAACTAACTAATTTCCTATTTATTGCTGTTAATTGGGATGCTTTAAGGTAAAACGTATGTTAATGGAACTCTTGTACACACTAGTACATTCTTTTGTATCTTTTATCTGTGATCCTCACTTTAACATATTATGTTTTTCAGAACCATGAATATAATGAGGTGAATAAAGCAAAAAATGATCATATTATCTTTTATATCTCCCTGTGGTGCTAATTAAAGCTGGAAAATATTTTACTAACGGTACTGCCTTTCCACAGTCGGAGCTCCGGGGGCTGCTACATGCATTGTTTTACCTACCTTCTCTATGCCAGCATACACACTGATACCCTGATTCATAGGAGTTTGTACATAAGTTATTTCTGGGAGTCACAAAATATAAAATATATACACAAATATTGGTTAAATATTAGCTTTATTACATATATTATTTTAAGATGGATGCACCCTTTAAATATGAATAGTATACAATCCAATATTAAATTTTACACTTATAGCAATGTTATCACACAAGTGCCTATGAAGTTGAGTATTTTTTTTTTTTTTTAAACTCTTTATTTAAAGAGGAAACAACAGGAAAAGATACAATCAACACGATTGACATAAAAACATTACTATTCAAAATGTCTCCTCTATGTTTTATATTTTTATATCGGTGGGGAGGGGGAAAGAAAAAGAAAGGTTGGGGGGTAGGAAGGCACAAGTTTTTGTAACAATATAGCTAACAAATAACTAAGCAAGCAAACTTGGGACATTGCTAGTAAAAGCTAAGCCACACACTTATATAGACTACCAAAAAGGAAACTGGCATACAATTAGTACTCACCAGCTGCGCACCATCTCCTGCTCGGGAGATCCGGAGGCGGCCCAAGAGCTATATTCCAGCTGCAGAAGTGGAAGCCGTATTGGATAAGCAGCTACGGCTTTCTAGTAAATACCACGGGGCCCATACTCTATCGAAATTGTCTGATTTATTATGAAGGTAGCACATTATACTCTCCATGCATGCGACATGCCTTATTTGGGACCTTAACTTAGAGGGAGCCCTAGGGTCTTTCCAGTGTCTTGCAATTAGAGATTTAGCAGCTGCCAAGATATGGGAGATAAGCTTATTAGAAGGCCCGCTCTCATCAGGTATAGGGCGAGAGAGAAGGAATGACCAGGGGTTCTTATTTATCTGTAGTTCTGACACAGAGTTTATGAGAGTAAGGACCATGTTCCAGAAAGGAACTATGCGAGGGCAGGTCCACCATATATGTAGCATCATACCTCTCTGGCCACATTCCCGCCAGCAGCTCGGAGTGGCCGTAGGAAACATTCGAGACAGCCTATCAGGAGTATAGTACCATCTATAATACACTTTGTAGGCTGTTTCCTTAATTTGTGTACAGATCGAGCTCTTGGCAATCCCCTCCCTGATCTCCTCCCAGCATGAGTCATCTGGAGGGGGTCCCAGGTCATTTTCCCATTCCCGCTCGTGTCTGCCTGGGGTATCAAAAGTGTAGTCTATGAGCCAATTATAGATCCGGGAGATAATCCCTTTAGTGAGAGGGGAATGTAGACACACATATTCAAAGGAGGTAGGAGCCCGGGGGACCTCCTGGGGGGGCATAGACATGGCAAAGTGTCGGACCTGGAAGTACTCAAAAAAAAGCGGACGAAACGGTTCAAACCTGTGGTGAAGTTCCGACATAGAGGCCCAATTTTGATTGACCACCAGATCCGAAACCACCCTTATTCCTGCCCTCATCCAATATTTAAATTGCTGTGTTGAATTACCAGGAGAGAAGTGTGGGTTACCCCAAAGAGGAGTCAGAGGTGAGACAGGGGAGGACAATTTATATTTGACCCGACATGAGTCCCAGAGGGATAAGCAGAATTTAAGGGATTGGAGAGAGAAGGCCGCTGGTGGCCTATCTATATTGGCCAAGCCCCAGAGTGATGCCATAGAGGGGACCCCCACATAGTGGGTCTCCAGGTCCACCCACGCTATAGACTGGTAAGGGGCATAACTTACCGCCACCTGGGACAGATGGGATGCCAAATAATAAAATGTAATGTCTGGAAAGCCCCTGCCTCCCCGAGCCCTAGGCTTTTTAAGCACTGCTATTGAGATTCTAGGGGGCTTGGCACGCCATATAAACTTTAGGAAAGAGGAATGCAAATCTCTAAACACGGAGTCAGGAACCCTCACCGGAAGGCTTTGAAAAAGATATAGAAGTTTCGGGACCAAGTTCATCTTAATAGCGATAATCCTCCCCAACCACGATATGATATAGCTCTTCCAAGTCTCCAAGTCCTGTTTGATTTTTGACAGAAGGGGGGAAAGTTTTCCTGATACAATTTATCATAGGTCGAGGTGATATAAACTCCAAGATATTTAATCTTACTCGCCTGCCAGCGTAGTGCAAAGTTAGTCTGCAAACTGTTCCTAAGGGATGGGGGAGCATGAAGGAGCATGGCCTCTGACTTAACAAAATTGATTTTGTAGCCAGACAGCAGGCCATATTCATCTATAAGTTTGTATAAGGCGGGTAGAGACTCCTGAGGATTCATCAGACAGAGAAGTATGTCGTCCGCGAAGAGAGAGACCTTAAATTCCCGCGGCCCCACTGTCACACCTGAGATCGACGTCGACTGTCTGATCATTGCGGCCAAGGGTTCTATCACTAGTGCAAAGATTAAGGGCGATAGGGGGCAACCCTGTCTCGTCCCGTTGGAGAGCGAGAGAGGGTTAGATAAAGATCCGTTAACCAAGACCCTAGCTGAGGGGGAGTTATATAGGGCGGATACCCCAGTCAGAAATTCAGCCGAGAAGCCATACGCCTTCAGAGCTAGGGTCATAAAATCCCAAGAAATTCGATCGAACGCCTTCTCGGCATCCAGTGAGAGCATCATGGCCGGGAGACGTCTTTGGTTAATGATTTGAACCAGGTCTATTGCGCGGCGGGTATTATCCCTAGCCTGGCGACCCGGGATGAACCCCACCTGATCATAGTGGACCAGACCCGGAAGGACTCCATTCAAGCGGGTGGCCAGGATCTTTGCATAAATCTTAATGTCAACATTAAGGAGGGAAATGGGACAATAGCTTGCACAGTCGCTGGGGTCCTTCCCCTCCTTATGAATGACTACAATACGCGCCTCTAACATCGATTTAGGAAAGGGATCTCCATGTAAGACAGCATTGAACAAGGTGCGGAGGTGGGGAACCAGGGTCTGGGAAAATCTTTTGTAATAGGCTGCGGAGTAGCCATCAGGCCCGGGGCCTTAGAGGTTTTTTGGACCTTGATGACTGCTAGTATCTCTTCTGACGTGATCTCCTTATTTAGTTGTTGAGATAGGTTACTAGAAAGGGTAGGGAGATTTGCTTGCCTCAAAAAGGCTGCTATAGTGTCCGCAGGGGGAGCACTCCCGGGATTTAGTGCTTCCAAGTTATACAGTGAGGAATAAAATTTTTGGAGCTCACGCCCTATTTGATCAGGACGGTATATGGGTGAGCCCGAAGGAGACTTTAGGGCCATGACGTTGTTTTGAGATCTCTGAGCCCTCAGACGGGTAGCTAGTATTCTATCTGCTTTATCTCCCTTTTCGTAGAACGTCTGCTTCAGCCATTTCAGGGCCGCGGCAGTGGATTCAGAGAGAAGGAGGTTCAAATCAGACCTCGTCTTTAGGAGTTTGGTCAGTACTTCCTCATCTGGGGATAGTTTATGCTGTCTCTCCAGAGTCTGGAGTTGAATGGTTAATGACGCACGCTTGGAAATGGCCAACTTCTTCCGGCGCGAGGCCATGCTAATAAGATGGCCCCGCACTACTGCCTTATGGGCTTCCCAGAGGGTCGTGGGGGAAGTATCGGGGAGGTCATTAAAGAGAAAATACTCCTCAAGAAGGGTCCGGAGCTCTAGGGTAAGTGGCTGATCATGGAGAATAGAATCATTAATACGCCATGTAGCAGGACGAGGGCGAAATGCTATGTCTGATAGGTCGGCAGATATGGGAGAGTGATCGGACCAAACCATCGGATGTATATGGGCCGCCCTGAGCTTCAATGACAGATCGTGGCTGAGGAAGTCCATGTCTATTCACGAATAGGTTCCATGCACCGGGGAGTAATATGTATAATCACGGGATGAGGGTTCCCTGAGCCTCCAGGAGTCAAAGAGGAGGTGATGGGAAAGAAGGGATCCCAAGGCCTTAGATTTACGGGACTCCGAGCCACTGGCGGGAGGGAGCAAAGTGGACGATATATCTATAGTTTCATCTACTACAACATTAAAGTCCCCTGCCATAATCACTTCTCCCTGGCGCACCTGAGAGAGCAAGGAGTCTAGGGCAACAAGAAATGAGCTCTGGTTTTGATTTGGGCCATATACATTAACTAGGGTGCATAAAGTATTATTGAGTTTACCCACTAGAATTAGAAAACGACCTTCAGGGTCAGAGTGAGATGTCAAAAGCTCGAATGTCACGTGGGATGCAAAGAGCGTAGCCACCCCCCGTTTTTTCTGTCTGGGGTCACAAGCATGAAAAGCAGAAGGGTACCGTTTAGACTTCAGTTCTGGATGTGAATGACGTGTAAAATGTGTTTCTTGCAGAAAAACTATATCTGCTCTATGTTGTTTGAGTGTGAGGTAAAGTGTTGTGCGCTTTTGTGGGTTGTTCAAACCTTTAACGTTCAATGAGAAGATCTTAAGAGCCATCGGGAGGTGAAGACAGGGCCGCCTCAGGTCCCCCAGCGAGGGGACAGCCGCGCTACAAAAGAAAATAAGAACAGTTCCAAGTTAATACAGTTGTAATAAAAATGAAGATTGTGGAATAGTGCCTGAGATAGAAAGGGGTAGGAAGGAAAGGAGAGGAAAAAAAGGGAAGTAGGGTAGTGGACAGGGCCAGCGTGCGGGAACACACCTGGTCCATGATGCCGGCTAGGAAAGGTAGGGGGCAATGCCAATGGCAAGGGAGGGCCGGGCAAGGGCATCATGCCCCTTATGGAGGCGTGGTCAAGAATACAGGCAATGAGAAGGCCTGGGAGTTCCAGCCGTGAGATGTAGACACCCACATTACCTCCCGGCCAGGGTCTAAAATGCAATATAGGAAGCTTTGTAGAAAAGGAATGTCGAGGGGGAGGAAGGTCAGACTACTACTCAAAACCAGAGGGCCGATCAGCCAGAGAAAAAACGAATGAGATAAGGGCAGTAGGTGACTAACATATTTGAGATATTAAGAAAACAATACAATAATCTAACCAAATACACAGAAAGTTAGTAAGAGAACAAGTAAACCCAACAGCTTGGTTCAATAGCACCCAATTCCTCCCAATCTACACGAGAAGGACCGGTAACCAGCGGTCAGTCATGTAGAGGGGAGGTATATAATACAGGGTGGCTTCTGAGACAAAAAGAAATAAAGAGACACTGTCAACATATATCAGGGCGGTGGAACAGCAGCCGATGACTTAGAGGATCTTGACACCGTCGTCCACTCAGTAGTTGGAAGCCTCTGAGCGGCGGAGGTGGGACCCCGAGGTCCCAATGCCGCTGGAAGAGAGAGGGAGGCCGGTGCCGGGAGACCCAGAGTCTCAAGAAGTTGGGCTGCTTCTGCCATAGACCTAGCAGAATGAAGCTTGTTGTTATGCCAGACCAAGAGGCGGAATGGAAAGCCCCATCGATACCGAATATTGTTGTCCCTGAGAGTAGACGTCACCGGCTTCAACTCACGCCTCTTGAGAAGAGTAAGCGGAGCAATGTCCTGGAAAATTTGCAAAGAGGCATCTTCAAATGAAATTGAGTCAGTCTTGCGAGATTCCCGCAGGATCGCTTCCTTGGTGGTATAATAGTGACAACGGAGGATGACATCACGGGGTTGGGAGGAATCTTGAGGGCGAGGACGAAGGGCTCTGTGGGCCCTGTCCAGAAGAAGCTGATCCTCTGGAGTAGCAGGAGTCAGGCCAGCAAAGAGTCTTTTAAGATATTGATTTAGGAGGGATTGATCCACTTCTTCAGGGATACCTCTGATACGCAAGTTATTACGTCGGGCCCTGTTCTCTTGGTCTTCATGTTGTTCCTGCATTTGGAGCATATCCTGCTGTAATCGTTGGATGTCAGTCACCGTGTCCCGGTGAGACGAGGCAGCTTCATCCATTTTAGTTTCCAAATGGTCCGTCCTATTCCCGAGGTCTTGGACCTCCGCCCTTAGTGAGCCAATAGCTTTTTGCACTTCTGTTTGGACTGCCTGCACCGATCTCCTTGTCTCCTTAACCTCCCGAAATGAGGACTGTAAATCCTTGCGAGTCAAAGGTGAGGAGTCTGAGTCGTCAGAATCTGAGTGAGCTTTGTGATGTGAAGAGGAGGTGGTCGGGGTCTTTGTCTCCGTATATGCGAATTTCTTGAGGCTCTGAGAGGGATTTGTTTCGCCCGTCTTCCTACCTCCTCTAGGCATGGTACACTCAGGGAGGGGGTCACCAATGAGACAGGCAAAAAAGGGCTGTTGTGAGGGTTTCTGTGTTTAGATTAGACAAGAGAACATCCCCGCGACATTCCAAATGAAAGCCCTGGCGCAGGGGCCATGCGGGGCGTCGTAACTTATTCCATATTGCGGCTTATATTAAAGCAGAACAGTGTCCAGCAGCCAGAGTGTAAGGAAAGATATCCAGGGAGCGCTGCGACTTGTGCACTTGGGTGGGATAAATACTCAAAGACGAGAAAACACCGTCCCGGTGAGACGTGCCTTTTTGTGGCGAGGATGGTATAAAGATGATACAAGGTGCCCCAATTCCAGCAGAATACTCAATCTCACTTTGTAGAGAGCCTCCGGGGGACAGTGTAGGATAATAGAGGAAAGCTGATATTGTGGCTCCTATCGACCCCTGCAGCTTCAGGCCTCTGTGTATGAATGGAGGTTTGCAGCTTTGACAATAGAGGTTGCAGTGTTGACCATCGGCCGCTGGGTGGCAGCAGAATATTATTAAATGCAACCTGTGATCGTGTAGTGAGTACAAACAGCCACTAGATGGCAGCACAACCCAGTTGGGGGTGACAAACGATCCTATCGGCACAATTATGTTGGGCTGCAGTCCAATAGAATCTCCTGGCCAGCACTTACTTGGATTTGGCTGGGCAACCTAGAAGAATTGGCACAGAAAAGCAATCTCCCAGCAAGATTGTTTTTACAAGGAGCAGGATGAACGTCTCCAGTGTCAGAGAGAGTATATGCGGCACTCCTGGCTGCAGCTACTCTACAATGCACCGGCCTCAGATTTTGTCAGACTGCCAGACGCTGGAGTGGGGATATACATGGAGACCTGACCTGGGAGGATGTTCCGCCGTGCAGGGAGGAAGCCAGCTTCATCGACTACAGCGCCCGCTGTCCGCCGACCGGAAGTCGATCCCCGCGGACCGGAAGTCAGGGTTGCCGGCCGACAGAACCTCCAGAGGACGCGGCCACGGGGACGAGAGCAGGCAGCTGGCCGAGGGGTCACCGAGAGGGTCGCCAACTCCGACCAGGTAAGGCACTCTTCCCGGTTATAGGTCTCCCAACAGCTCCAGTCCTCAGTGGCGCCGCGAGACCACGCGGGTCGGCGGACCAGGATAAAGCCGGCCAATACAGTCTGTCCCGACTTTCAGAGGGAAGCCTCGATAGGTAGAATGGGGGCAGCGCCGCAATCGCGCCAGGTGGTCCCAAAATTGAGGCTGCGGTTTCCAGCGTCGGCCAGGCCTCAGGAGCGCTGGGCAGTCTGCAGGCAAGGAATCAAGCGGCACCCAATTCCGGGTCAAGCTAGAGGTGCCTCAGGGTCAGGGGTGCCCATTTATTGTGTATCCTCAGGTGGAAAGAGCTGGAAAAATAATATTTTAGGGAAGATCCCCAGGAGCTCCAGAAAAACGTGGCTGTCCAGGATGGCTGCCCGACCACGCCCCCCAAGTTGAGTATTTTTAAAGAATATTTCACATTTTCTTCTTCTATACAATGATTTTAAAAGAGGAATCCCACCATGATCGTTAAATGTTTGTGTGTGGATTTAGAGTGACAATACTTTACAAAATTTAAATTTCACTGATTACATATGAGCTAATGCACTTTTAAGGATTGAAACTATTAAATAGTGTAAATACATGATTTAATGACTGTCAGAGAAATCAGAGTCCAACTTGGAGACAGCTGACAACTGGGGTAAGACATAGGGCTAGATTTACTAAGCTATGGGTTTGAAAAAGTGGGGATGTTGCCTATAGCAACCAATCAGATTCTAGCTGTCATTTTGTAGAAGGTACTAAATAAATGAAAGCTAGAATCTGATTGGTTGCTATAGGCACAATCCCCACTTTTTCAAACCCGCAGCTTAGTAAATCTAGCCCATAGTCAGAAAATGGTCAAAAGGATCAGACTGAGGGTAGGACAACACTGCAAAGTCAGAATTAATAGCCAAAACTTCAAGAAAGTGAGTTTGAGTAATATTTACTTTTCTTTAAGCAAAGAACACCTATTGCTCATGCACAAAAGACAGATAATAAGCTATTTAAATAGGGGGCCGGAGTGACTTAATCAAAAATGTACCCAGAAAAATGCACTGACATGCAAACTGATTAAAACACCAGTAGATGATGAATTGCAACTGTATCGGTGCACACACTCAGAGAGGTGCACATACTAGAACATTCATGGGAGCCCAAACGTGAGAGTTGAACCGGAGACTATAATTGCAGAACTGTACATGGTCGAAAACGCGGTATTCAAAATGGCACTAATAATATGAGCTAACTCTAGATGTAAACTTATAATCTGTATGACTATATGAATTGTGCCTCTAAACTAGATGACTCTCAGCAATTATGCCATATTGGCTCCATTTGCTAAATAGTGCAATGTGATTGCTAGTGTTGTGTTTTAATGTTTTATTTTTGTAGTGGCAGCATATATCAATGAGTTTTACCTGCATTATCATCTAAACAGTGGAACATTTTTTCACCAATTTGAAGGGGGGTATGAGCAGGAGAACCAATCAGAAGGCTTACTGTCAGCAAGTGCCGCAAGGGCAGCCTCTGGTTGGTTGGACCCCCTGTGCCCCCACCTTCCATAGCATGACAGAGCCATATGTGTATATACATATATATATATATATATATATATATATTGTAACAAAGGGAGGCATTTAGCTGACAAGATGCAGAGAAAGCATACAAGCAGAGTAAAACATTGGCGCAGTTACGCACCTAGATTGAGGATAAACCAGGTAAAGACTTATGTGTAGTTTAAAGTTTGGTTAACTTACATGGTTTGAAAGGTTCCTCCTCACAGCAAACAGACAAGGTGTGTCTGTTAGTGCAAACAGAAGCACTGATGGGAGTTCCCTCTTAAAGGGAAGGTGGGTGTGTCACCTGCCCATCAAGCTAAGGCTGGGGGAGAAGTATCATGTATAAAAGCTTATTTGTATCATTTGTTCAGTGAGACCAACGCTGGGGAAGCTGGCTGGTCTTGAGAGAGCTGGTCTATGTCTAGCTAGCGTTTAGGGCAGGGGTAGGCAACCTGCGGCTCTCCAGGTGTTGTGAAACTACAAATCCCAGCATGCCTTGCCACCTATCTGCTGGTTATCTACTGGCAAAGCATGCTGGGACTTGTAGTTTTACAACATCTGGAGAGCCGCAGGTTGCCTACCCCTGGTTTAGGGTTTCCATAATTGCTGTGAAAGTCATACGGTGTCAAATACATTTTAACCATCCTGACAATAAAGCTGCATAAAAAGAAGAAGTTGTTCGCGTGTGCTTCAGCAGTAGCGGGCTCTTGCCACAATATATATATATATATATATATATATATATATATATATATATAGTGAAAAGGGAGCGAACAGATGGCTCCTCACACAAGTTTTTCTGAAGCACTTTGGTGTTTATTTTACTTCTCAGAATGGATAAACAGTCTTGGCAGTGCCTTCAGCAAATAATTGAAACAGTCCCTAACTGGTCACTGTCCACTTGTTGGCACCAGTCCCCCACGCACAAATCAAACCCAGCTTTTTAAGCTTCTTGTCAGACCTTGCTCTGGCTGCCTCCTTAATTGATTAGACCAGGTGCGTGTGTGTGTGTGTGTGTGTAGATTTAACCTTCTCTTTAGGCTAATTCCTCTATTAGACGGAGGCAAAGTGTCCCGATTGCCACAATTTTTTTTAATATATATATATATATATATATATATATATATATGTATATATATATATATATATATATATATATATATATATATATATATAGTGGCAATTGGAATGGCTGCTATAGCGTCCAAGCTGCCGTATCCAATCGTTCTGGGGCGAGATTTACCATTCTATACAGAGGACCTCGGTGAGGAAATCCGGCCAGACATGCCGGCAATTGATTCACCGGTCAGGAGCCCGGTCTTAAAGGATCTGCTAAAAACACAGCATCTGAACTTCAATCACTTTACTTGGTGACGCTAGGGAGAGGACATGTGGCAACGGGAGTGGCTGGCCACAGGCCTCTGAGAGTGAAATTAGCTATGAAGCTAAGAGTCTTCAGGTAAAAGGCTGCAGACCAAGTCATACACAGGTGTAGCACTGTGCTTATGTTTAGTTATGTACAGGTCTGAGATGTTATAAAGTAAATATAAAGTGTGACTTACTTACATGCTTTAAAGTGTTTATTTCCACAGCTAACAGCAGAGTTGATAAGGGTGTCTGTACTGAATAGGCGTTGCAGAGCACCTGAAGAGACTTCCTTTAAAGACAAAGTGGGCGTGTCGCCTGTCAGTTACCCAAGCCTGTGGGAGGAGTCTCGACTATAAAGACCTGTACTGTGCAAATGTGCAGGGCAACCAATGCCAATTAGTGACCGGCTGGTAGCTAGGGAACCACCGTATAGCCAGATGTAGGTTGTCTGGTGTCATCCTGATGTTTTGATGTGCTATTGTGATGTAACAATAAACTGCCATTTTGATATGCAGCAAGAAGTTGTCCGTGTTGCTGATATCTGCTGGATGTTCTTGCAAAAGGAGGTGTCAATAATGCCACAAGAAGGGTGCCTTTGTTTTTATATATATATATATATATATATATATATATATATATATATATATATATTGTCTCAAACAACCAGCCTGTCCCAGATACAGCAATCTGAATAGAACCACTTATTAGCCTTCCGAAGTAAATTATCTATCTAAGATATATGTTTGAGCACCTCTGAGAATCTCTCACCTCTGCCTTGCTCGAGTGGCTAGATGGTTTACAACTTTGGGGCTTCAAACTCCTCCAAGATCCTTATCTATCCCAGGCCTGGCTAGTTTCAAAAGACTAATGACACTTGCATAAGTTCAAACTCATGTCATCTAGCAAAGCACACGTTGAGATTACATTACAAGGTTACATAACATATTCACATTGTCATACGTTAATTCAACAGAAAATAACAATCAGTCATTAATTATACTACATAATCGTCACACCTCCCCCTAAACCTAGGGCACGGAGAACTGTGACTTACTGTCTCTACTGCCCATTCACCACTTCTACCACTTGGCACAAGAGGCGATCTGCGTTTCCATGTTCTGCGCCCAGCGCTGAATGATAGAGTTATATTGCTGCAAAACTAAACTCCGTCTTAAAAGCTTACCATTATATCCAGAAACTCTATTCAGCCATCATAGGGGATTATGGTCTGTAATAATGATGAAATCCCATTCATACAGGTAGGGCTGTAGCTTTTGCAGTGCCCATATGATGGCTAGGCACTCTCGTTCAATGGTAGCATATGCCACTTCCCGGGGGAGTAGCTTTCTACTTAGTAAACTGATAGGGTGCTCCTCCCCATGCGCTGTTACCTGGCTAAGGACAGCTCCTAGACCATAGTTAGACACGTCATTCTGTAATATAAATCTCCGTTTGAAATCTGGGGGCTGTAGCACACTGAACTGGGCCAGAGCAGATTTTAGAGCTGTAAATGCATTTTCACAATCCTCTGTCCAATTAACCACCTGCAGTAATTTCTTTTCTGTTAAGTCAGTCAGAGGTTTGGCTAGGGTGCTATAAAGTGGTACGAATTTTCGATATTACCCATTTGTACCTAAGAAAGACATGACCTGTCTTTTCCTGGTAGGGGTCGGCCACGCCGTGATTGCCTCTACCATGCCTGGCTCTGGGCAGAGGGTACCTCTCCCTGCACGGTGCCCCAAGTACTGCACTTCAAGCATGCCAATTTTACACTTCTCTGGCTTGATAGTAAGACCTGCCTCAGTAATTCGACCTAGCACACTATTCAGATGGATCAGGTGCTCCTCCCAGGTTTGGCTGAGCACCGCAATGTCATCCAGGTAGGCAACTGCATGTCCCTCCTGGCCCTCTAGCAGGTCATTGACCAGGCGCTGGAAGGATGCAGTGGTATTTTTCATTCCAAAGGGCATGACCAAAAACTAAAACAGCCCAAATGAATGGAATCTGCCAGTACCCTCTACTGAGATCCTTGATAGTGATGCAGCATACCTGGGTAAGCTGATCTAGTAGTTCATCTATCCTAGGCATAGGATAAGCATCAAACACTGTGGCGCCATTCAACCTCCTATAGTCTACACAGAACCAGATGCCCCTACATTTCTTTGGGACCAGAACTTCTGGGGCAGCCCAAGAACTGTGAGACTTTTGAATTACCCCTAACTGCAACATCTCATCTATTTTCATTTTCATTGCTTCTAGCACTTCTAGGGAAGTACAATATGCTGGCTGTCCGAGGGGGGGTCTGGTTGCCTGTATTTACATGATGTGTGATCAACTGTGTTTTTCCAGGTTTCCCTGTAAATGGGACTGATAAGGCCGTAGCATGTCAGCTAGCTGCTCTAGCTGAGAGTCAGACAGCTCTTCACTGCAGTGGGCATCTGCTAGGGACCCTGCCACTTGAGCAGCATTCCCTTTCATGATAAGCTTTGATCATGTTGATGTGATATACCTTCTGCCTCTTTTGGCCCTCATCTTTTGCCATTACATAATTGACAACATTAATGTGCTGTACTATGGTGTAGGGGCCCTCCCAGACAGCCTGCAACTTGTTGTGCCGCATAGGGATCAGAACCAGAACCTTTTTCCCCACCTCAAATATGCATTCTCTCGCACTGCGGTCATACCACAGCTTCTGTTTCGCCTGAACAGCTTTTAGGTTGTTCTGTGCCATCCCCATTAAGGGCTGCAATTTTTCCCTGAACTGCACTGCAAAGTGTACCACTGACGTTTCCAAGGGGATCAGTTTCCCTTCCCACTCTTCTCTAATGAGATCTAATGGGCCGCACAACCGGCGCCCATACAGGAGTTCAAGGGATGAGAAGCCAGTGGATTCCTGCAGTACCTCACGGTATGCAAAGAGGAGGTGCAGCAGGAACCTCTCCAAGTCTCTTCCCTGCAACTCCACAAAAGTCCTAAGCATTTGCTTTAGGGAGCCATTAAGGAGTTTGCACAACACGATGGCCTGCGACTGATACGGGAAGTAATTAAATAATTCATCTAGATCTTTTTACAAAGACTCTGCATGAGGTTAGACATGAACTGGCTATCTTGATCAGTTAACATTTCTTTTGGGAACACCAACCTGGAGAAATAGTTATAAAGGCATCTGCTACTTTGAGCGAATGGAGGAAAGAGCTATTATTTATGGGTACCTAGTAGCATAATCCACTACAGTCAGAATGTATTCTTTCCCTGAGCCACTAGGAATGGCTAGGGGACCCACAATATCCACAAAAACCTGTTCAAAGGGTTTTGAAATGACGGGCAGGGGAATGAGAGGGGCCCTCTCTACATCACCAGATTTGCCAACAACCTGGCACACATGGCATGAGCGGCAGTACTTGCTATGTTAGTCAGCATGCCAGGCCAGTAAAAATGATGTACCAAATGAGCTTTACTTCTGGCAATACCCAAATGTCCTGCTAGGAGAATCTCATGGGCTCCTTTCAGCAACCCTTCCCTATAGGTTTGATGTACAACTACAATACAGACAGAAGTCGGCACAGGGGGAAGGATTTAGAGACAGAGGGAGACAAACAATATTCAGATATTAGACTTTCCAAACTTAATAAGTCCTACCCCACTCCTTATGGGGAATGTCTCTGACGTTATCAATTCGAAATCACAGTTCTATCAGAGTGTATGATGGTACCCTTGAACCCTTCTTGAAAAATGTTTTAGTTCCTCCTCACACCGATTAGCATATATGTGGGGAAAGAAGAGGAAAAAAATCCGCTCATAGCGTAAAAACGTAATCTGCATTTATTAAAATATCATTAAAAACACTCACATTAAGCAGCGGTGTCTGTTCCCATAAAGGTATCTTTGTAAATCAACCCTCAAAGTCCCGCAGGAAAACGCGATTAGACGATTCCTCATGTGTTGAGTAACTTCAGCCGTCCTCAGTCTCAGAGTGCCGGAAAGAACCCTGTGACGTCCGGGGGGCGTGGTTACTTCGTGGATGTTTCCAATTGGGCCAACGCGTTTCGTCACAGATTGTGACTTCATCAGGGGTGTGTCTAGAGTCAGAGTTTCCTCCTTTAAATACTGACAGTCTTCCAATGGAGATGCTGTTCAGTAGTTCCAAACAATTTCAGTAATATCCGCTATGCCGGTTTCTGCAATGTCCCATAACTGCAGTCTGACTAGTGTCTTACTGTCCCAGTTGACAACTTTGAGAGCAAAATCCACACCTATGGTGGCCCTGTAGTGCTGAGAGAAAAGCTGGTGCACGTAGCGTTTTATGATGCTGGTTTTGCCAACCCCAAGTTCTCCGATCACTAGTATTTTGAATAAGTATTCCTTGCGATACACCCGGTTCTCCACTCACCGTTTCTCTTGATGTACAACTAGTTGCCTGTCAGCAATTACATCTGGATGCATACTCGTGAAATTTATCTCTCTGTACAAAAGTCCATTTTCCCAATAAATTCTGTCTTCCTTACTTTGCAGACAGGCCTGACTGACCCTCCCCCTTACTGCTGATAGACTGGGATCAGTGTTTTGTTCTGTTTTAAAACTGTCACTCCTGAGCTTGTAAGTGTTGCATACTTTGAGAGATCGCTCATTCAAATCACTGTCTGAATCTGCAGCTTCTACAGTGAGGCAGGAGGGTGGAGGGGGATTAGCTTCTAGTGAACTTCTCTCCATACTTTCAGGGGTTAATGCACAGCTCCATTGTACTGCTCTTCAGGTCACTACTGCTAAGATGTTGGATACCTTTTCATACTTTGGGTCACCTTCAGAACTGGGCACCTGTAAATCGATCTATCTACCTAAAACAATAAGAGACATGGTATCACATTTAGGCACATTTTGCCCTGATCAAACTCTCAACCTAAGGGATTTAACATGTTAGTCTCTCCAACAAGAGCATTATCATCAAACCAATTGACACATAAGTCTGCATCACAGGTACCTGCAAATCTGCATGACTATTTCAGCAGCACATGAAATTTCATTACATATTTTTGCACTTATTTTATGCTGGTCAGCAGAGTTCACCTGGGAAAGATTAAGGTTAGTTTGCATCAGTGCATCAGAAATGACATCACTTTAATTTCTATAAGCAGCATGCATCCTTCCCAAATCAGTCTCCAACAGTACCGTGGCAGGCAGATTATCTAGTACCCCAATGTCCTGTATTCCTCTGCCAAATCCCCAATCTAGGTACACTCTGTTTATGGGTACTGCAGAATGTAGGCCCCCCACTCCTTGCACAGCAATAGTCTTCCCGGGACTAATGTTTTCTGGGCTCACTAGAGATGGATGTACAAGAGTCAGGTCTGCGCCAGAGTCTAACAACCCAAGTGCGACTTGGTGTCCTACCTTAACCGCTTGCAGATTGTCTCTGGGACATTCTTGGGGTCCTCCTGCACACCTAAATATCCACACACTAATCCACAAACTAATATCGAGGTGTCACTCGCAATGCTGTAACTGTGTCCCATTTAAAATTTAATATGAAAAATTTTCACTCCATTGCTTAAGCTAAATGCACATCATCCAATATCTGCAAACCATCAAAACGGAATACTCAAGACTGCATCTGCACAATACCGAAGACATCTATAATTATCTGATACAAGAGAATGGTCTATATATACATGTTCTATTTATTCTCATTAGCTTCTGAATTTGATTGATACAAGAAGACATCAATATACAGCCATGCTCTTAGAGACACGTTTTTTACCTTTGGGTCATGGCACTCCAAGTGCTTGCCCCACTGTAGTTATACTGACCACTGTAGCTATAGTCACTTTCTAGTATAATATATTACTTTGCAACAGTAGCACATGATATAAAGAACTGGTCCCAATCACCTTAACCTACTTCACTCATCTCATGACAGTTGGCTAATGCAAAGTATATCTGTATAGTTTACATTTATAGGGCTTTCTGAAGGTTTGAACCCTAATGTTTAATGATTTTTAAAGACCCATCCAGGATATAGGAAATATAGGTACAGACCCGATCAAGTGAATGTAATATTGAAACCAAACAGAATGGAGTCACTCAAAGTTGAATATTTTTCCATTAGGAATTTTGTTTGCAATTTAAGTTCTACTTAGTTCTGTGAAAACAGAATAGCACTAAATATACAACTTGGTTGATCATAGTGGCTTTATTCGACATTCTGTTTTAATAGGTTTTTTGCAAGTAAGTGGAAAAGAACAATTGTTTATCAAAGTGCAAACAGATATACAATAATTAAAAATATAATGCTGAAGTTGAAAACTTTAGAATCACAAACTAACTTAGCTATTATTTATACATGTTTCATAGTCATTAAATATTAATCACCTGTTTGCAACAAATGAAAAAGCGCATTTTAAAGTCAACATTATAATAGATGAAATACAGCTGATTGCATACTGATGATAGTTACTATTAGTTCTTCATCTGAGATTAGAAGAAAAGTTGAATTACGTATACAAACATCCAAATAATAAATTTCCTTTGTAGGGCTTAGTTTGTCTTCATTACTGAACAAGTCTGCATGTATCGTTTTAACTAAGCTGCAGTTGTTCATCAAACTCAATGTTGTAGAAAATGCGAGCAGAAAATAAACTAATAAAAACAGAATGTTTACTCAATGTTCCTGCCATTAATGCTCTAATTTAAGAAAGCATTGCATAAAGTCTAGATTTGTGTGTTCACTTAAAAGATGAGACACAATAAAATGAAATGTTTCATCAACTTTAAAGATTAAAACTATGTACAAAAGTGCATTAAAACAGTAATGAATTTAAATATTTACAATGTGAAAAACATCAGTGTGAAATGAATGGTGCAAAGTTGAAATGCATACACAATAATTACTTCTTATAAGGGAATACATATAAAACATATTTAATGCACTTGCAGAGAGGCATGGAGATTAGTATTCACAAATAAATTATTAAAATCTCTTGAATGAATGTGACTTTTTATGTTAGTGTACTGAGAATTAGCCTTAATGTGTCAGTACCTACTCTGTTCTTTTCTATATAAATGAACAAGCACTTTGATGGGGAAATGTAAAGCAAATTATTAAACAATCAGTCTAAGAAGGCCACTAACTAGCACTTTATCTGTGTAACACTATTTTTCACTGGTATAGCTCAACTTCTGTGACATTAGGTATTAAGTAAGATAAATAATATGGGGGGTGTGTGTGTGTGTTTCTCCTCTGTCTTCCCTCTGGTGAAGGTGTAATGAACCACACCCTCTGGAACACTAGGAGAGAGGCAATAAATAGTGAATAGGCTTTTTTTTGGGGTCCTTTCCTATCTCCTCTTGATGTAGTGTACGGGTGAGGTTTAATAAAATTATACCTGCCCTCTCCTGGGATTGCCATATCTTCACTTCTCCAATCCCAATCCAATTAGTTCCTTATGTGTCAACTTTCTAGATTGTAAACTTGATTTTTTTTTTTGCTTTATGTATAAATTGATTTATTTGCTTTTATATATGATTTGTTTTGTGTGATTTATTTCTATTGTTTTGTATCTATTATTTTTATCTTAACCACTGTAGCTAATGTCAAGCGTTTCAGAAACATCAGGGCACATTATAATTAAATGGCGATGAAGATTATGATATATTTTGGACATTCTAAAATGTGCAACAGTCTAATCAGTAGCATTGTTTTTCATATGACTAAGGAAAAAATGGCACACTATAGTCTTATGTTTTCAATAGTTTATTTAATTTTCCCTTTTCCCTTTTCAACATCAGATTTATTTTGCTGTGAACTTACTCAATATTACTATACTCCCCACTCTGCTATCATATAGATCAGGCCTGTCCAACCTGCGGCCCTCCAGATGTTGTGAAACTACAAGCCCCAGCATGCTTTGCCAGTAGACAACCTGTTGATAGCTGGAGGGGCATGCTGGGACTTGTAGTTTCACAATATCTGGAGGGCCGCAGGTTGGACAGGCCTGATATAGATGAACATTTCTCCCTTTTATGACTACAGATATTACAATGTTAGTAAATACATCTGTAGAATTAAAAGTTACTGTATTTTTTTTATATAAGCTATAGAGCATATAGCTATCAATATACAAAACAGTTTTGATGCCAAAAAGTGTATTTGTGTTTTGTAAAGAGAAAGCAAAATAAATGAATATGATTTTAAAAAAGGGTAACAATGTATTTTCAAAAAAATGATCAGATGAATGCAGAATAAGTCTATTACGTGGTGTTTTGTGCTATTTTCTTGAGTCAGATCAATTACAAGACTTACTATTTGATATAGTATTTAAGCTACTAGTGTTCCATATATGAAATGATAAAGAAATTAAACTGTTTGTTTTTTTTAAATGTAATTACAAAACTATATAACTATCAAATTCTATCACATATGTGTTAAGAAATTCAGAGAGAAATAAACATTTCTCAAGCCACTAACATGAAAACATCTAAGTTCTAAGAATCATTATATACAAACAAAGGGCTAGCAACAGTATCTTTCAAAATAATCATCTAAAAACAAGGTGTCATGAAAATGTGGTTAACTACTTTGGAAAATGAAACCTCATGTGTGAATTTCAGCATCTAAACTGGAGGAATTTGAGGCTGTAGACATTGTTCATTTCATTCTTCAACTCATTAAAGAAACATGTTAATATTATAACAGGTGGGTTTTTATCATGATGATGATGATGATGATGATGATAATAATAATAATTATAATAATAATAATTTTAAAAAGTATACCTTTACAATGTTGATTTGTATATTTGTTCTGTGTATCTAACTGATCAATGGGTTTACTATAATGTTGTGTTCAGACTAGCCCATTTTCATTTTCCAATTATTAAATTATGATTAGTCCATATATAGTATATATGTTTTTGTTGCTCTGGAAAATGTGCAGACAAACTATTTTGTAAGAGATCATGGCAGCTTAAATAAGTCAAGTGTTTATTTATAAAGCCTCCTATAGAATACCCAACATAAACATCTTGCACATTTCATACTGTCTTCTCATTTAGTTTCTTTCTATATGAGGAGACAATGAAAAAACGTGTCTATAGTTTTCTATGTTGAGGTGCTGTCTGAATCAAATGTCATGTGTATGAATCTTGTGTTATAGCAGACAGATCATTCTACAGACTTGGAAAGAATAATTACTGGGCAAACTGCCAAATACATGTAACTATATTCCGAAGGTGCAAGGTAATTGTGTCTAGAAGGAAATTACAAAGTAGCACCTGGAAGCTAATTTGCAGATTGCTCATAGCCCACTTAGAACCAAAAATTGGAAATATACTGTAAAAGAACAAAATGTCAGTAATATTTGTAATTTCATTATTGTCCACCCCCAGACCCAGATTAAACTTTTTAGCCACTCTAGGCTGCCTAGCACTGGACCTTATGGTGTGCTTAACTGGATCCGATGGGTTTCCTTATTCTTCCAGGAGGCTCCGTGGGTTAGCTCCTACTTGGGTGCTGCTGACAGTAGCCACCATCTTGTTTTTCAGGCATGCGCATGTGCCCTTTCCTTATGAGCCATCTATCTCTTTGCTATTGGCTGCTGTCTACCTGCTCCCTTTTGCCCATATGGTACCAGATTATTAAATATATGCCTTGCCATGCTTGCTGATCTTTTGCTTTCTGTTACTGTCTGTTCCTGGTAATATTTTCTACTCCAGTGTGTTCCTGGTAATAACATATATTCCAGTACATTGCTGGTATCATCACCAATCTGGTGTATTCCTGATATTATGACCAATTTGGTGTATTCCTGGCATAATCATCAATCCAGTGAGTCTTATATACACTCTCAGTTACACTGACCTGCTTGTCATGACTGGTACCTGCATGGAGGACCACAACTTTCTTTGCACTAATAGCAACCACATGTTTAAAAGCTTTATGTTTATTATTGCACTGTGCCAGAATCTATTTTTATGGCTTTTTTTTGTTTTACTAAGCAACCAGATCTTTTTAAAACATGCCTGATGTTTTTTGACAATTCTCAATTTCTTCTATAAATATAACTAATGATTTACCTCAGAAAGGTGTGTTCTGCAAGATTCAGGAAGGCTACTTATTGAACCACAAAAAGTGAGGTTTTCACTTCTTGTTTTTTTATGCTTCACAATTGTCAGCCAAGAGCATAACAAGTTTGTCAATACTTTGGAAAATGCTCAAGGAGGAAAAAGTAAAACTGTCACATCTAAGTCTAACTTCCATTTAAGGACCATTCCTTTATTTTTTTAAATGTATCTTTTTCTTTTAAATAATGCTTGGTTTAGCCTCCTTTATGTCTTATTAATAATAATATTACATAATAAATTAAACATGCGAATGAGGAGAAATTGGGACTGCATTTAATATTTGTGCCACGTTTGTGTGTTCGAAGGGTTTTATCAAAGTGTACAAAGCATGCTTAGAAGTTCCTACAAGGAAGGTGCAAATGTCTTCCACTGAAAGCAATACATAACCACCTGGATTATTTAATCTCATTTTGGAAGGTTTAAAATGCTGTAAAATGGGGCACACTTTCATAAAGGAACCTACACTACAGCAGTCTATTTAAATAATCCCATTTCGCGGAATTAAATCTCACTTAAGTACAGAACTGTGTGCACACACATGTGCCTAAACTACATTTAGAAAGGAACTCATCTGATCTGCCCAAGAACTCCCAGCTGACAGGTCAAACATTTGCACCCTTGCAGATGACTTAATCTTGGCATTGTGCAAAGGTAAAATTATTATTATTAGCTTATATTTATAGGGTACCACAAAGTTCCGCACATGTTTATAGTAAAAAGAAGGTAGACATAGGTTACATAAGGAACCAAAAGATCATAAAAATGTATATAGCATGAGTAGAACTGAAATGCGTGGGTAACAAATACAAGTAGCAATGATAGAAGGGTAACATATATCAAATCATATTACAAAGGGAAATTTCTGGGCAATTACAAGGAGGGCAATAGAAGCTGAAGGTGCCAAGGGTAAGGTAGGAAGTAAGTGAGAAGGGAGGGAACGAGGAAGTCAAAAGAAGGAGAACATTGCTCCTGAGAGCTTAGAATCTAAAGAGGAGGGGTTTGAGTGGAAGAATGAGGGGTGACACAGAGAGGGGAGAAAGGAGAGGGATGAAAGGGGGGTTTAGGCAATTGTCTAGCTGATTTTGGGGAACAGGTGCATTTTGAGGGAATGTTTGAAGCATTGGAAGCTGAGAATGAGTATAACAGCATGAGAAAGTGACTTTCAGAGATGTAAGCTGTGCAGGAAAAGTGTTGGGGGTGGGAGTGAAAAGTGATAAGCAAAAGTGCTTGCTGTTAACTGAGCGGAAAGGGTGGGAGGAAGTGTGTAGGGAGATGAGGTTGGAGATATAGGGGAGAGAGCAGTGGACAATAGCCTTGTAGGTGAGGGTGAGGAGTTTGAACTTGATTTTATAGCGGATGGGGCCAGTGGTAGGATTGGGGAGGGGGGCAGAAACAAAGCAGTGTGAGAAAAAAAGAACAATCTTGATGTAGTGATAAGGTGAGATTGAAGAGCGTTGAGGTGGGTGAAGGGAATCCCAAATAGGAGAAGGTTCCAATAGTCGAGGTGAGAAATTATGCAGAGTTTGGAATGCATGAACTGCAATAATACCATACTGTATTACAGTTATGTGAGACATTTTTAACAAGTGGTTCAGTAAATCAGCAGTGATTCAGGCTAACAGTTCAATAGGGATTGTCCAGGCAGTACTGGAGGTGGAGGGTAACAGGAACTCACAGAAGATGTTGTCCTCCTCTTTATCTCCTGTTTAACTCTTGTGTAAATCTTACTATGTAATATACAACTTAGTATACTTATTACAAACACACTTTAAACAAAAACACTAATTATGCAGCCACTATACACTGATTAAGTATGGGTAACAAACACATGTTGCCAATGAGTGGAATCAACCCTGAATAAACTCCCACAACAAAAACTAGCAATAAAGTTTGCTTTAACAGAGAACAGTACAATAGCAGCATACTATACATTAGGAATAAATTTGCACTTTCTTAATGCAATTCATAGCAGACAAGGTATACATAGTCAATATATATTAAGACAAAAAAAATACAGGAGCTTGATGTCACAAAAAGGCATTTCTTTTGTTTGTATTGCAGTTTTGCATGGTTATAAATGAGTCTCAGTATAACACTATTAATAGCCCAATAAGAATCAAGCAAGTAGGCTTATGCCATCCCTCTAAGCTGAGCAATTTGGAAATTAAATTGTTAAAAATGTAAGTGACTAGAAAAAATCCAGCAGTAAATGCAGCTCTTATGGATGGAGTTTTCATTAGATTGAGCTTTTAACTTTTTCCACTCGGCCACTTGTATCAAGTAGAAAGTGTGAATGAATATCAAAGGATATTTGAACACCAGCAATGTACCTATCTGTAAATGATTTTATTTTTCCCAGCAACATAATGTTCCATACTTAAAGCAAAAAATGTTCTAAAATGACTTCCAAAACCAGTCAGTAGAGTAGCTTTGACACAGTACCCTCCCCGCAGATTTCAGTTAACTGGAGTTCACTGGACAATCTGTGTAAAGAGTTTGATCACTGTATTAAATATGAGATTCATCAACACTTGTGCAGAACGGAAGTATCTAGTTTGTTAGATATTATGAGACAAATGAAGAGATGTATATTAATGGTCTTGTATGTTAGTAAAGGTAGTTTATATTGGAATCTGTGAAAATCGGCTAACCAATGTAGAGACTGACATAGCGACTGAGTATTGCGAAATAGATTTGGTCAAGACCAGCAAGGAGGGAATTACAATAGTCAATGCAGAAGATGATGAGTGCATGAAGCAAAGTTTTTGTAGTATCTTGTGTGAGATATGTGCATATCCTGGAAATGTTTTTGTAGATGTATGCAATATGATTTAGATATAGAGTCAATGTGGGAAAAAAGGATATCTGTGTATCATAATTCACACATAGGCAACAAGCTTGTGGGGATTTATAGTCATGTCATCAATAGAAATAGAAATTTCAGGAAGGTAACTTCTGCTGGCAGGTGGGAATATTATTATGAACAACTGAGCTTGAGTTGGCGAAAGAACATTCTAGAGGAAATGGCAGAAAGAATTTCAAAATCAGGGAGAGCTTATATCTGAGACGGTGATGCTCCAAGAAACTGAGCATAGCCTAAAGAAAACAAGATCAAGGCAGTGGCCGTCCCAATTAGTAGAGGATTCAGTTCACTGGGAGTGGTTGAGGAATGAAGTTAGGGATGAAGTTAGCGAGAGTAGTTTGAAAGCAAAATTGGAATGTGGAGTGTCAATGGTGATGTTGAAATCACCTATGGTGATGGTGGGGATGTTGGAAGATAAGCTATAAATGTTCAAGAAATTTTTGGTGTGTTCCAGGGGTGCACTAAAACACAGCAACACACATAGAGAACGGGTTAAAAATCTTAATACCATGCACTTCAAAAGATGTGAACGTGAGTGACGGGATATCTGGTACAACTATAAATGTTTAATGTGGGGAAGAAGTAGTCCAATGGAGCAAATTTGCAACTTTCTTGCATTGCTTCTCTCCTAAATGAAGTCCAATGTGTACATAGCCTTAGCATGAAAAAATAAAAATGACACATCCATAAACAGGCTAGTCAGTACAAAAGCTTACACAGTGCTAGCAATGTTAATCGAAAACCTAACCATTTTATCATATTTTCAATAGTTCAGTAATTATTTCAGATATAATAATATACTTTTGACAATATTTACCACATTTGCTGGAGATGACATTCAAATACACAATAAATGGATCTCTTTATATGGAGCTAATAAGAACACCAATTAGATCACTGGAGAATAAACAGATTAAAAAGAGAAATATGTGCATCAGTGAGGAAGGACATGGCAATTAACTGGAGACATGACAAACAAGTGTGATCAAGTAAATAATTATAGTATATGAAATAGTAAATATTATCGAATCAATATAGAAGCATTTATATAGATTTTGTAGAAAAATATTTTTTTTTATAATAAATACATATACAGTATATTAAGCAAGCGCTGAAACAGCATATGTACCATGTTTATAACATTCACATGCATATTTAACACTCCCAACATTTTTGTTTTGTTTATGTAATGCATTTTAGAATCTGATCTACTATATACTGTAGATTTATACTATATTGACAGAAATATTTGGTCACACCTAAGGATGAGTGCACTCGGATTCCTGGAATCGGAGCCCCCCCGAACATTGCGGATCCGAGTCAGATCCGAGCACTGTCCAGGTATTCCCGCCGATTCCGAAACTTAAAACGAGGCTCTGAGTCATAATCCCGCTGTCGGATCTCGCGATACTCGGAACCTTTAAATTCCCCGCTTGCCGCCGCCATCTTCACTCGGGCATTGATCAGGGAAGAGGGAGGGTGTGTTTGGTGGTCCTCTGTCCTGCTATTTCTCGTGCTGTGCTGTGCTGTTCTCTGTCCTGCTGAGTCCAGTGGCGCTTTTGGCAGTGCTCTGTCCTGCTGAGTCCAGTGGTGCATCAGTCCAGTGCTCTGTCCTTGCTGAGTCCAGCGGTGCATTTTATCCTGTGCTTTGTTCTGCAAAGTGCATATTTCTTTCAAAAGTATTAAAAAATCTTCCATAAAAAGAAAAAAAAAGAAAAATTCTACAAAAATCCTTTTAAATTAATATAAAAAACAAATCAAAAAAGTCATTGCTGAGTCCAGTGGTGCATCAGTCCAGTGCTGTGTCCTTGCTGAGTCCAGTGGTGCATCAGTCCAGTGCTGTGTCCTTGCTGAGTCCAGTCGTGCATCAGTCCAGTGCTCTGTCCTTGCTGAGTCCAGTGGTGCATCAGTCCAGTGCTCTGTCCTTGCTGAGTCCAGCGGTGCTTTTGTCCTGTGCTTTGTTTTGCTAAGTGCATCTTTATTTTAAAAGTATTAAAAAATCTTCCAAAAAAATTATAATTCGACAAAAATCCTGTTAAAAACATATAAAAAAATATTCTAAAAAGTCTAAAAAAAATTATTGCAGTCCATTAACATTAATACTGCAATCTGTTAAAAATTGTTCACTGTTCTTGCAATATTTAAAAAATAGTACTGTAATACAACGTGTGCTGCATATAATGGAGTACCAAAATATGGGGGATAAAGTAGGGAAAGACCAAGACCCACTTCCTCCTAATGCTGAAGCTGCTGCCACTAGTCATGACATAGACGATGAAATGCCATCAACGTCGTCTGCCAAGGCCGATGCCCAATCTCCTAGTACAGGGCATGTAAAATCCAAAAACCCAACGTTGACTAAAATTTCCAAAAAAAGAAAATTAAAAACATCTGAGGAGAAACGAAAACTTGCCAATATGCCATTTACGACACGGAGTGGCAAGGAATGGCTTAGGCCCTGGCCCGTGTTCAGGACTAGTGGTTCAGCTTCACCCAAGGGTCTAAGCCCTCCTCCTCCCCCCCCTCTCAAAAGAATTGAAGAGAGTTATGCTGTCAGCAACAACAACAAAACAGCAAACAACTCTGTCTTCTAAACAGATGACATCACAAATCCCCAAGGCGAGTCCAAGGGTGTTGGTGGTTGATAAGCCTGACCTTACCATCACTGTACGGGAAGAGGTGACTCCATCCACCATTTGCAGCACACCCTCTGCATATGCTGGAAGGATCACCCACAGTGTAGATCCAGATTTGGATAATCAAGGTGTCAATGTTGTACACCGGGAGGAGGCTATTGATGTAGCTGGCGCTGTGGAGGAACTTGATGATGAGGATGCTGATGTGGTTATTGTATATGAGGCACCAGGGGGGGAAACAGCTGTTGTCCATGGGATGAAAAAGCCCATCATCATGCCTGGTCGGAAGACCAAAAAATGCACCTCTTCGGTCTGGAGTTATTTTTATCCAAATCCTGACAACAAATGTATGGCCATATGTAGCTTATGTAAGGCTCAAATAAGCAGGGGTAAGGATCTTGGCCACCTAGGGACATCCTCCCTTATACGACACCTGAATAACCTTCATACTTCAGTGTTTAGTTCCAACAGTCCCATTGTGCCAAGTATTGCAACCCTCCTCCTTTTCAATGTTTACATATGCACTAACACTTTTTATTTGTATACAGTATACATATGCTGCGGCGCTGCATGTAGATTGCGTCTTACACATGTAATCCTATGTGTGTGGTAGCGTTTCTGCACGCGTGAGCACACTGAGTTTGTGACTGTTCCTAATAAAGTTTTTCAAACTTTCTATCATTCGCACCTGCGCACAATATGGCGGATTGTGCGCATGCACCAATATGGCGCCCGGGTTCTATAAATAGCCGGACAGTCCGGTTCTGGACATTGCTGTTTGCTCCTGAGGAAGTCTTGCCGTGATCAAGATGAAACGCGTCGAGCCTTGCTGTAGATCAGCTGTGTTCCTTGAACTATATGTGAGTTCAGTGCTTATTATTTTATTAAAATTTTATATTGCATATTACATTGTACACTCTTCTACTTTATTATACCGCCATTGGAGGGGTGTTTCTCCATTGGAATACGGCGTCTTCAAGGATACATTTCCTGATTATATTATCTTTGAAATCATCTGAGCTTTCGCTATCTGGTACTCATATGATATACCCCTCACACTTGGATGTGGTGACTGGGGTTCTCGGTTAGAATATCTGCACTCGGGTTAATATTTGATAACACATCCCTTTAATTTGCTGTGGTATTCCCAGCCTCACGTGGTGCATTATCTTTTGCATTACAATATCACGCTATGTTTGCCTTTTCCACATTCTTCTATTGTTTCTGAGTCGAGACCCAGAGTTTACAGCTCTCGCAGAAGATCCACTCGATTCCAAGATCTTACATCCTTATTTGACGGTACACATATATACGCATTTTGTCCACCTGGTATTACACTATGAGGCGCCTTGCCTGTGCTTTGTTTCAGTCATATATATATATATATATATATATATATATATACACACATATATGTATATGCATATATATATATATATATATATATATATATATTTATGTATATGTATGTGTCAGACGTCGTCCCTGCGCCTCCTCCTCTGGCAGGGACGGACGTCCGTCTTCAGAGCGCCCCGTTGCTAAGCAACGGGGACGCGTCTTCCGGCGACGCGGTGCGCAGGCGCGCCCATCGCCATAGCAACGGGACGCGCTTTCCAGTTTCCTGTCGGCGGTCAGAACAGCTGACCGCCGATCCACTGCCCACCAATGAGGAGTTACTGCTTCCTATTTAAAACCTGCTCTGACACCATTAGGGTGCCAGAGAAACTGGTTTACCTAGTCTCCAGCGTTCCTGTATTATTATTATCCTGTCTTGACTCCTGAATTTGACCCGGCTTCCTGACCTCGCTTTCGGATTCTCCCTTTGTTCCTTTCTGGTTTTCTGGTTTTGACCTCGGCCTGCTGACCATTCTCTGTCTACTGTTTCGGTACCTCATCTGCCCGGTTGGTTCCTGACTCTGCCTGTTCGACTACGTATTTCTCTATATCTCGCAAGTAGCTACCTGGGGGGCCGCGACCTGCACGTCATTGCTGCTAAGTCCAAACTTCCTTGCGGGGGTCCCTGGTGAATACCAGCGGCGTGTTAGACTCCTCGCCTCCTGGTGTAGTAGTGCCAATACTTGCAGGTACTAAGGTCACGTCTGTGACAGTATGTATATGTATATACATATGTATATATGTATATATCTATAATATAAATATTTAGTGGCGTATGTTAGTCTATCTGTGTGTGTGTGTGTGGGAAAAATAAAACCAAGCTGCAGCGCCACCTGCTGGGCGGAGTTATACACTGACCTAATAAATTCTTAGTGTGTGTGGAAAAAACAACTCAGAAAGGGCTGAAATTTGGTATACTAAGATGTTTTTAATTTGTTAATTTAATTTGTTAATTGTTAAAAGTGTTTATAAACATTTTTTAAAAATATATATATATATATTTCTTGAAGGAGAAGTGACAGTTGGGAGTGGTTGGTGGCTGCCGGGGGTGACAGTGGGGAGTGGTTGGTGGTTGCCGGGGGTGACAAAGCGAGAGGAGTGTGATACTCAGGACCGCTGAGAGAGATCCCTGTGTCTGGATAGACATCTGGATAGATGTGGCGATGAAAATGAAGGATGAGGTGATGGAGAAGAATGATGAGGTGATGACATGTGGACAAAACCACGTTAAAAAAGGGCGCTTGCATCGGGAAGTAACGCTCTTCCCCTGAGGAGGCCTGGGCTAGGCCCAAATGCATGACAAGACCCTTTTTAACACCTTAAGTAGCTTGATTTGACTTGAAAGCATGAGTATCATGCACGGGTTAACTTGTAAATATATATATATATATATATATATATATATATATATACATATATGTGTATATATATATATATATATATATATATATATATATATATATATATATATGACTGAAATTGTCATATATGACTGAAATTGTGTGTAGAATTTTGAGGGAAAAAGGAATTTATTATATTTGAGAATAAGGCTGTAACATAACAAAATGGGGAAAAAGTGAAGCGCTGTGAATACTTTCCGGATGCACTGTATATATGTATATCTATAAATACATATACATATACATATATACAGTGCATTCAGAAAGTATTCATATATATTATTATATATGTTATATATAGTAAAATATATATATATATATATTAAACATACAATGTACAGCCACAGCATTAAAACCACTGACAAGTGAATTGAATAACATTGATTAACATTGACTATCTCATGACAACGTCACCTGTCAATTCTCAAAGTTGATGCTTTGGAAGCAGGGAAAATATCAAGTACATGAACGACTTTGACAAGGGCCAAATTGTTATGGCCTTTTCAGGGCATTGTTAGAGCATTTTCAAAACAGCGGTATATATATATATATATATATATATATACTGCAGATGCAGATACCCTTGACAGTGTTAGTATTAAATACTAAACTTGCAAGTTAAATTAAATCAAATCAAAAATATACATTTGTTTTTACCCTTTAACAATTAAATGGAAATATTCTTTCTTGCCACAGTCCAAATTGAAATATCAATTAAGTAATGCAAATAGACGTGTATAACCTCATATAATGTGGCAACCACACTAATTAATGAAGTGCTAGCAGCTAGAGGAGTGAATCCGCAATCAGCAAATCAGAAGGGGTTAGGTAGTGCTGCTGCTGGTTAACATCATCATTGTATCTTGTTCAGCGGTACGAAGTGTCATTTTAGAAATGACAGTATGAAAAATGTAAGTGATTGGAACTTGATAGTTTTACAATGAAAGCAGTAGGAGAAGTGGCAATATGACATATCACCCTATACACCTCCACATCAACCACTGGTCTCGTTGCAATAGCCTTCCAGCACATGCATGAGATATGCCTCCCGACAGGTGTATATGCATCTGTATCAAGGTCTACATCAGTCAGAATTACATAAATATTCACTTATTGTACTCTGCCTATGCTTGTCTACCTCTCCCCTCCCCCAGTCCACCTATCCAAACACAAAGGGTCGTAAATATAGGTTGCAAAAATATCTGCATACTCATTTTTGTTGGAATGTGCAGTACAGAAATGTGTATTTATGCAAAAAAAACTCCAAAAAAATACATCCAACTCTACATGATCATTCATTTAAAGGCTTTGAAATAAAAAAGAGACCCTAAACTGACATAGACATTGTTTATGATAAATTGAATGCTGCTGATTTTTGGTTAAGTTGCTGTGCTTTGGGCATCTGCATGCATACCAGTATCCAGATCGCCTAGACTGCTAAACATGGTGGAACAGTGTTGTGTATGTATTTGATTGTCTTAGGCACTAATTAGAAATGTTACTAATCCCTTTGTTTTGGTTTCGTTTTCGGCAAAACCGCCCTCGCGTGTATTGGTTTTGGATACCTAATTTTTTTCTTAAATCACTTTTATTTTTTGCTAAAATCACATATTTTGGCTTTTTTTTGTTCCTAATTATTGTTAACCTAAATAACATTAATTTCCAGTCATTTCCAGCCATTTCCAGCCAATTTTTGTATGAGCAATGGCACTGGAGAATGGAGAGTGACAAGAACACTGCTACCCCTGTTTTTGTGTGAGCTGGTACGAAAATCTCCTGGGGAGGGAGGTACTTATGGAATCCAAAACCCGAGAGATTCGACAACACAACAATGACGTTTTGCCTCGATTTCGATCCAAGCACGAAAGTACCAAGCCGGCTCGCAAGCCTACTCAGATCCCTTAAGTTTGGGTGGGTTCGGTTTCAGAAAACCGAGCCCGAGCATCTCTATCGCTAATAAGTACACTTGTACCACTACAATGCGTGAGTATCGCTCACAAGTAGCATCTGAAACTATCCTTTGGTTACAAGCTATGTGGATTGTACTCCTTTTTGCTTTATATTATCAAATCCAAATGACATTGTAAGAGGTCACTAGACTTTTATTAGAACAGCAAGCTTACAGTTCCTCAGTTAATTTTTTTCTGGAAAGAAAGATAGTGCACACATTTTTAATGTGGTCTTGACGGCATTTATTAAAACTAACTGAAATGATTTTCAACTTGTGAATTTTCGATTACTGTATTATTATATGGAATCAAGGTTTTATTTTTATTTGATATGCATACTTTGTTCACCCAGCTAATCAATAATGTTCTTAGAAATACCACTGTACCATTCAACATAATGCCCATAAACTTGCCAAGTGCTGATCTTATTATAAAAGGCTATTAAAATTGTGTGTGCTCCAGTTCATCATATGGTCATTTAAAAGATCACAGATCATGGATAAAAGCCAAATGGCCAGTACAAAGACAGTGCTGATTCCTATCTTGTCAAATATAATTGTCTTTATTAAATCGTGGATAGAAGGTGTGCTGAGTAAGCACTGTGGTTTATGACTGATTTCTTTTGTCTTTTAAACCAGTTTAAATACTACAAATCTTGTGGAAATAATTATAGATAAGTAAAAGGCTCTTAGAGAACATTGATTGAGAAAAACGTAAACTTGATTCATGCCCCTTCATGTATTTTTCTACTTTCTAATCACCTATAACATCTTAAAAGAACAAAGACAACAGAAATATAACACCTATAGTAAAACTGTAAAGCAAAAAATGGAATGCAAATGTTAGCCAACTAAAAACTGCTTCTTGGTTTTAAGTGATTCAAGTGATCTGCCTTAAGAGAAATGGGTGAAATATGCAAAAAAAAAATGCCTGTGTAGTAAATACAGAATGAATTCAGATAACAATAAGGTATAATCAAAAATAAATGCTTTTGGAGTTTAAGTAATCACCTACTGTATATAATCAGAGTGCTTAAAAAATGGACAAGGACACATCTAGTCAGAATGGCTAGAAATGAAAACTGCATTTACTTTTTAGGGTGAAATATTTCTTAAATTTTGATGCAGTAGCATTCAATTGACTCCTACTTTTTCTAATTCCTCATTATGATGTATTAAACATCATCAACATCATTTATTTATAGTACCACTGATTCCACAGCGCTGTACAGAGAACTCACTCACATCAGTCCCTGAACCATTGGGGTTTACAGTCTAAATTCCCTAACACACACACACAGACTAAGGTCAATGTGTTAGCAGCCAATTAACCTACCAGTATGTTTTTGGAGTGTGGGAGGAAACCGGAGAACCCGGAGAAAACCCACGCAAACACGGGGAGAACATACAAACTCCTCACAGATAAGGCCACGGTCAGGAATTGAACTCATGACCCCAGTGCTATAGGGCAGAAGTGCTAACCACTTAGCCACCATGCTGCCCATGGGCCAACGTTGGTTAACATTGGTCATGTATTCATGTCAATGAATTTATGTGTTCTAAAAGAAAAACTCAATGCAAAACTATAAATGTACTGTTTGGTGAAGTCTATATATCAAAAAGGAATCCCATTTGTTTTCCTCGCATCCATTGGTTATGTAGTCATGTTAATGAATTTCTGTGTCCTAAAAGGAAACATCAATATAAAACTATAAATGTAATGTAATGTATATAATGATTGGTGAAGTTAATACTTTCGATATCAAAAAGTGAATATATATTAAAATATACATAAATATATATACATGTATATAGTAACACAGGCACCCTCAGGTTATTCATACTTGGTCAACTTCTTCTTTGTTCCATCACAGTAAGCAGCATATATTTCATCAAGATGACACCAGGAAACCTAACACTGGCCAGCTCCAGTTTACCTCACTGGTCACCGGCAACTATCTGCCCTTTGGTCGCAATGCACAGATTCCGCAAAACCTGGAGAAAAAAGAATTGGACTAGGCAAACCAGCCAGGGCTGGTGGGACTATAGCAGGGTGGCACACAGCAGAGGGTCCCTCTGCCATAATGACAAACCAAACCCAGGCTGTTCAGTATGGGGCTGGATTCCCTAGGGAGTGGGGTCCGACAAAAAATTGCATGAGCTCTCCCTCTATGAATACCCAGCCCCATGCTAAAAGCACTATTGCTCTTCCTGCACGATAGCATGGGAAACCCCCCTACAGTATAATAGACCTCGCGTCTGATCATATTTCATTCGGCATCATATGTTCAGCCATAGAGGACTACAGTTCAATCATTCTTAAAGGTTTCTTACCTTGCTAAGCTGGATCGTTTGAATTATTTTGGGATCTTTTAGACTGAAATAAAGAAGATTATTTTCAAGAACATTTGAAATATTTTTTTGGGGTTTCATTTTTTTGGACAATTGCAGGACCTGTGAATATTTTGGTTTGCTTTTATGGTATTAAGCAGTACAATATTCAGGCATCAAATGGTAAGTATGTGGGGATTTATTATATATATATATATATATATATATATATATATATATATATATATTCAAAAAATAGAGAGGGCACTCACCATTTAAAACAGATAGATTATTCTTTATTTTCAATCCAGTTCCTTTATATTATTGTCGACGTTTCGGTCTTACATCCAGACCTTTTTCAAGACAGGTTTGCATTGAACAGCAGACAGGACAGGCATAGATAATACAACATTACAATTACCTGACTATATATAGTTCCAAAGGGTTGTCAGCTGTAGCTCATTTTAGGAAATTGTCAATTCTAGTGCATGTGTCCACCTCCCACAGTGTTACAAACAATATGTGTTCCACCCTGGAACGCATATGAAGGTCACATGATTTCAGACTTCTGTTGATAAACTACTACTAAACACTACATTATATAGCTACACAGTAAGTATCATTTCCCATTTCTTCACCAATGAACATATTACCTTGTCCAGACTCCATTTCTAGCTGTACAACAAATTAGCTATAAATTGTTTAATACAAGTTCGTAATTCTAATTCCGTCATGCGTTCCACTGTGGAACGCATAGCAGGAAGTCTAAAAAAGCATTTCTGGTTCGGAGTCTTACTGTGTGTATTTTGTTAGTGGGACCAACAGGTGATGTATCATATTCATCCAACAATATTTGAATATTGTCCAACTAGACAATAGTCGTCTAGTTGGAAACATCACTTCCAAGATTAGTATAGTTAGATTTTATAGTTAGATATTATAAATAAAATTGCTATGAGTTCCACTGTGACTAACAGCAGGAACTGAACAAACAAACAAGCTTCTGGTTAGTACTCAAGCCAACCATATTGTGATTTTTAAAGTTTCTTATTTATATATCATATTTCCCACAATGAAACACATTTAATTGGCAATATCCAATCCTAGGCATAATTGCTATGGGTTCCACCCTGGAATACACAGTAGGGGGCATCACAATGCACTTACAGTAATAGTAATTGACAGTAAAGTTTATGGCATTTGGCAATGTATATAGTGTCATCATATTTCTTCACCAATATATAATATAGTACCTTTATGGTTCCTACACTTTATTATTAAATATTGCACAGCCCCAAATATTACAGTAGCCAATAATTGGCATTATGGTTTATGATATCTATGATTCAATTGCTATTTATTATTACACAACCCTAAGTATTGTAGCATTCAGCAGATAGCACTATATTCTCTGATATCCTTTATACATTTCAACATGTCATCTATACTCTTTTGTCAGGGAATTATATACATATATATATATTTATATACAAGTTAACCTGTGCATGATACTCATGCATTCTAGTCAAATCAAGCTACTTAAGGTGTTAAAAAGGTTCTTGTCATGCATTTGGGCCATAGCCCAGGCCTCAACCACCAACCACTCCCCACTGTCACCCCCGGCAACCACCAACCACTCCCAACTGTCACTTATCCTTCAAAAAATATATATATATATTTTTTAAATCTTTATAAACACTTTTAACAATTAACAAATTAAATTAACAAATTAAAAACATCTTAGTATACCTAATTTCAGCCCTTTCTGAATTTTTTTCTCCACACACACTAAGAATTTAGTAGGTCAGTGTATAACTCCGCCCAGCAGGTGGCGCTGCAGCTTGGTTTTATTTTTTCCACACACACACACACACACACACACACACACACAGACAGACAGACTAACACATGCCACTAAGCATTTATATATTAGATATACATATATAGTACACAGAAAAAAGACACAATAGCGCGTAACTCAATACTGATATGATGTCCCAATAGTCCGTCTTTTATATACACTTGCCAATGTTCAGGCAGCTGCCAATTCTCAAGAATCAAATGGTGAATCTGAAGGTATTATAGGAGGTAAAACAAATGGGATAGGGCGCCACAATAGTGTAGTAGTATTATATCAACAATACTCATCATACATATATGTACAGATAGAAATGTGTTTCACACATATCATGAGTATATAAATATATAAATCTCATAACAGAGACAGGGTGGTTGTGAACACATAAAGGCAGAGCGTGGAAAAAGCCTTCATGCACATCCCAAAAGCACCAATCCTCTTCAGTAGTGATAATGCGTACCAGATAGTAGATCTTTGTCGCTTATCTGTTTACATATGCTGCTCCTTCACATGTCCATTGCTGTTTCTGGATAAAGTTTCCTCTTCAGTATCAAATGTGAGTAAGATGTAGGCCTATGTCTCACCCATGGTCTGTAGCAATGATAAAATATTTTGAAATGGTTTAGAGGTATCCTTTTCCACAGCTTCCAACAGCTGACTGGGTGAGTCTGAACTGAAACTCATATATATATATATATATATATATATATATATATATATATATATATATATATATATAGTTTTAACGAGGTGTGTGTGGTTTATGTTAGGGGTTGTATTATTTTTTATTGAAGTAGTGTGGTTGTGTGGTTTATTTAAAGTTTAGTATGTGGGACTACATGGCTCCGCGGTCCTTGGGTGTCAGGGCATAATGGTACTTTTGGTTCTCCAAGTGCCAGTGTGCCCTGGTTGCTAGAAATATGCTGGTGCTTGAACTTCTACAATCACCAGCATGTCCAGACTGTTAATGGCAGCTGGGCTGGCTGAGACTTGTAGTTCCCAAAGTTAAATAGTGTTTTATACTTTCCCCTTATTTTTTTACTTTATTACCCTACACTCACTGCCCCAGGGGTGTAAGAAGAGCACTAGTGCTTTCAGCAATGGGCTGGGTATTTGTATAGCAGTAGTGCACAATTTTTTTGTGAACCCCACTCCCTAGGGAATTCAACCTTGTGTGGAGCAGCGAGGAGTTGGTTTGTCATTATGGCAGGGGGACCCCTGCTGCCTGTCTCCCTGCTATAGTGCCACCAGCACTGGCTGGTTTGCTTAGTGCTAGTTTTTGTAGAATTGGGGGGACACCACGCCTCCCCTGCCGATTTTAATGAAACCAGCAATAGGCTGGAAGTATTAGGGTTAATAGTATTAGAAGGGGAGTAAACCATGCTAATATATTTTTATTTTATTTTTAACACTATATAAAGTTGGTGGGTCAGGCAGCGGAACATAGACTAGCTCCAATGCTGAAGCAAGAGATATGGCCAAAAAACAAGTTTGTTCCAACGATCATACAACTTACCACCACTTTGGCTGCATGTGCTCAATTTTGGCACACCCCTACTGTACATTGCCTATGACAAAATGCACCTTCCCAACCCCAATCACTCCCCTTTCTTATAGGCTGTATTAAGTGCCCCCTTTTCTTGCGATGCTGCACAGAACATGGCTACATTATTGGCTGTAACTGCCACTTTTGGGCATGCGCAGAGTGATTTTGCACACAAAACGCTTAAAACTGGCAGATACGTGCCTTGATAAATCAGGCCCTAAGAGTTTCGCTGGGAATCTGCAGGCTCAGGCTACAGACTGGGTTTAGTTTTCACACTCTTCCACACACAGAGAACAGTAACACAGGTGGAGCACCTGGGAGTGATGAATTAAGGAGTCAGCTAGCTAATGCTTGGGAGGAAGAATGAATAGCTGCTTTGTGTTTTGGGTGGGATGACTGATGCTGAACAGTTGTCCAATGGCTAGAGAGCTGGACTGTGTTAGTAGCATTAGGGTCACAAGGAGGTGTATGTAACATAATGTTGTTTACTGGTGTCATCCTGATGAAAGTATGCTGTTTATTGTGAAGGAACAATAAAATAAAAGTACTGTTTTCAGCAAGATGTTGTCTGTGACTGAAGTTTGCCATGTGTGTATCGCAAGAAGGGTGTCCATATCACAAATGGTGCTATGGTGGGATTGAAAAGGATAGCCAAAGCACAGCTGTCCACCCAGTCAACAAATCCAGGGTGGTGAGTGATGCAAGATCTGCTTACTGCAATTATATTGGTTGCAAATGTGGGAATGTGTAGGTGTTGCAAACTTTGAACGCAAAGCAAATGTATAAAGTTATTTATTGATGGTTACAAGTTTGATCTACAGGTGACATCATTTTCACAAACACATTTTTATATTTATTGTTAGGGAAGCAAAATTTCTCTTTCCTACATGTCAAAACACTAAAATGGAGGATCTCTTGAGGGCTTTTGTGAATGTGGCCACTATGTAGCAGAAGCAGTAGAAAGTGTTGCTGAGTGTAGCCACTAAGCAACAGGCACATCAGGCCCAAATGGTGCAGGTCACAGAGGTCCAGATAGAAAATACTAAGCTCTTGAAGCGCTAGCTCAAGTAAAGCAGGTACATGATGTGGCTGGGGTGTCTGTCTTGCAGAAAATGACCCCCTCGGATGTTGTTGAGGCTTATATCTTAGATTTTGAGAGAGTTTCTACAAGACTTAAATGGCTGCCAGGAGTCTGGGCAGAAAAACTAGCGCTGTATTCAAGCAGTGAAACTCAGTGGGTTTATGTTTATTTGCCTAATGAGCAGGTTTCTGACTTTTAGCAAGTAAAGACTGAGATATTGGCCCAGATAGGAGTGATGGAACTGGGGAGAGCTCAGCACTTCCATAGCTAGCATTTTCTTCTGGGTAGAGTGGTTCGGTCACAACTCTCTAGAGTGTTAAGAAACTGGTTGCAGGGAAAGTACTAATTCACCTGGTGGAGATACTAGCAATTGATCACTGGGTCCGCTGGTTTGACTGGAACTTAAAAAGTTGGGTGCTAGATGCAGAGCTACAGTCTTATTAGGAACTTGCTTTAACAATAGACAGGAATCCAAAGCTGTTGCACAGGTAAAGGTTGACACCACGGCTGGCGGAGTCAGTAGGAAAGGTTTCTCCACCTAAGTGTTCTGAATGTGGTAAACCTGGGCATTTCCATGCTGAATGTCTAAAGCACCAGGCAACGATGGATTGTTATTTTGCTTGGCTGGGACAAACCCTCCTAGTAGCTGCTCCATGTTCACTTTCATGGGGGTGTCCATTAATCTTTTGGATGTCTGTCTTAATAAACCAACATGCTGTTTTGTCCCTGGTGGATTCAGGAAGTGAGCTGACATTCTTATCCTGTTCTGTGGTTTCAAAAGGCTATGGACAAGCTCTTGAAGCCACACAGAGGTTATGCCACTGCATATGTGCATGAAATGGTCATCTACACCTGGGATTTGAAGTCACATCTTCCCAAAGTGGAGTCTGTGCTGGAATCTTTGAGGGCACATGGCCTTATAGCCCATCCCGAAACAAATGTACATTGGCCATGCCAGACGTGAAATAACTGGCATATGTAATGTTACATCTGTATCTATTGTTTGCAGTAAAGATTCTCTAATGTAATCGCTGAGGTTCCAAAGCACATATATTTTATTCACAAAGTATTACAAGGCAGAGTTTGGCATGCATATGCTTGCACCATTGATACCAACACAAGTGTCTATCAGAACACTCTGGTTTTAAATGCCAGAGGTGAACAATTTATACACTGTACAGTTGTAAAAAGTAACGACATCACAAACATACATGGTTACAGTATTATATATTATATATTACAGTAAAGGTGTACATTCTTAGGTCGATGGGTCATGACCTCCCAAGAATTAGACGTGCCATTAGCTGATTCCTCTGGTCACTGTTCCTTGAAGTGGCCAGGTGTTCTTCCTCAGGCTTCCGCCCCTAGATCTGTATAAACCAGATCTTTTATGACATCTCAGGTCTTGCTATTTGGTGCATGAAAAGTAATATTATTTATAACAAGTATTTGCAATGTGAGAACACTACATAAATAAAATTGGAAACATTCTCATGCAATTGAAAACAAAATTTTTTCAAACTCGATGTAAGTGAAATGTTGGAAACATTAATTAGCGTCTTCAACACTTTATATTTTTATATTAAAAGATAGAAAATACATTAAACATATTTAATTGTTGCTACGATAATAATTATGTTGCATATCAATCTCATCGCAACTGATTGTAGTGTACAGAAATGATTGATTACCACTTTTGTCCGGTTAAACTTCAACAGTCCGTCCTTTGAGAGTATATCTAACACTCTCACCCTTTCAATATTCTATTGCAGGATCGTAATATATGACGTGTTCAGTATATCCTGTACCCAGGGCCGCCGAGAGGGGGGGAATGGGTACTAATTACCCCTGCCCGGGCATGTCGTGGGGCCCGGTCTGGGCCCTGGCGCCGACTAATTTTTTTTTTTTTCCAAAACTAATTTTTTTTTTTGTCGCCAGGGGGAGGGGAGGGGGCTCGGTCGTTGGTGGGGGAGCAGGGTAGTTAAAAAAAAACAAAACCATACTCACGTGATTGCGGCGCCTGCGTCCCTCCTCTCTGCTGCTCTGTGCTCCATTGCTCCAGACTGACTGAATGCCTGGTGTGACATCATCATGTCCCGCCCAGCATTCAGTCAGTCTGGAGCAAAGGAGCACAGAGCAGCAGAGAAGACAAGAAGGAAGAGAGAAGTAAAGGTAAGTCAAGGGAGGAAAACGGGGGGGGGGGCAGCATGACACAGAGGGGTTAAAGAAAGGAGGGACAATAGCAGCATGACACAGAGGGGTTAAAGAAATGAGGGACAATAGCAGCATGACACAGAGGGGTTAAAAAAAGGGGGACAAGCAACATGGCACAGAGGGGTTAAAGAAAAGAGGGACAAGACAAGCAGCATGGCACAGGGTGTTAAGGAAAGGAGGAACAATAGCAGCATGACACAGAGGGGTTAAAGAAAGGAGGGACAAGACAAGCAGCATGACACAAAGGGGTTAAAGAAAGGAGGGACAATAGCAGCATGACACAGAGGGGTTAAAAAAAGAGGGACAATAGCAGCATGACACAGAGGGGTTAAAGAAAGGAGGGACAATAGCAGCATGACACAGAGGGGTTAAAGAAAGGAGGGACAATAGCAGCATGACACAGAGGGGTTAAAGAAAGGAGGGACAATAGCAGCATGACACAGAGGGGTTAAAGAAAGGAGGGACAATAGCAGCATGACACAGAGGGGTTAAAGAAAGGAGGGACAAGACAAGCAGCATGACACAGAGGGGTCAAAGAAAGGAGGGACAATAGCAGCATGACACAGAGGGGTTAATAAAAGAGGGACAAGCAGCATGGCACAGAGGGGTTAAAGAAAAGAGGGACAAGACAAGCAGCATGGCACAGGGGGTTAGAGAAAGGAGGGACAATAGCAGCATGGCACGGGGGGTTCAAGAAAAGAGGGACAAGCAGCATGGCACAGAGGGGTTAAAAAACGAGAGACAAGCAGCATGGAACGGGGTTAAAGAAAGGAAGGAGAAACTCAGAGAGGCACAGGGGGTTAAAGAAAAGAGGGACAAGCAGCATGGCACAGGGGGTTAAAAAAAGAGGGACAAGCAGCATGGCACTGGGGTTAAAGAAAAGAGGGACAAAAGCAGCATGGCACAGGGGGTTAAAGAAAAGAGGGACAAGCAGCATGGCACAGGGGGTTAAAGAAAAGAGGGACAAGCAACATGGCACAGGGGGTTAAAGAAAGGGGCAAAGGCTGCATGGAGGGCTCAGTGTAATCATAAGGGGGCATAGCGTGGTGATGATAAAGGGGCACAGTAATGTGTGTGTGATGGCACGGAGCTTTTGGCAATGTAGTGTGTGTGAGGTAGATGGCTAATTAATGGCTGCTATTTTGTTTGCGGGGTAATGGGAATACTATTTTAATGTTGGGGTTGGAGGAAGGCCTAATTATTAATCATGGATGTTATTGATTTAACGGTGGGGCTGGCTGTAATTTTCTAAATGTAGCCATTTTTTTCCAAATAGGCCCTCCAACATTCCAGGATCCAGACAAGCCACAACTAAAGAAACCAGCAGCCATATGTGGTAAAAGTGAGAAGAACAGGTAGGACAGAGCAGCATAGTGTGTGAAATGTTGTGATTCTAGTAGGGAAGATGCCAATGTTTGGTGAGCCCAGTGGGCGCAGGCAAAGCCTGAACTCTTTCTGTACACGCTGCATTCTTCCTATACTACACAAGGGTGCTAGATGTCCTGAAAGTCAGGAGTGCTTGGACAAATGTCACGCTCCACGGAATTCAGGACCTAGTGATTTTATTGTGCTAGCCACGCCTCAACGGCGCATTGCCACGCCCCCAATTTTGTGACCATACCTTACGACGGCGCAATTTTTTTTTGCTTACTCAACTATAAGGGGGGCCCCATGAATTTGTTGTACCGGGGCCCTGAATTCCTCTTGGCAGCCCTGCCTGTACCTCCTGTGTGTGCTTTCCTGGAATATCTAAAAACACAGCATCAGAAGTACACACATTACACATCCCATTTTACGTAATACATCTCGGCCAAGTAAATTAGTAAGATCAGCTGTAGCTTGAAGAACAACAGTCAAGGGATAATGATGCACTTTTCTTGTCACTTCCACAGCTGGAACGGTTTTCCTAATGATAGATATATTTACAAGAGAAGCTTTATTAGTACCAGATATAGTACTTTTTACTTTTGGTTCTTGGTTCTGATTATTGGTGAATTCAAACAATCACTATCTTTAACCAATCTCAATAACCAATGGCCATGATTTCAGAGATCAGCATGTGTACTCATGACATTTCCTTCCACTGAGTGAGCACACCCCTGATGTTGGCCTCTCTCTAGCCCATTTTCAATCCTTTAACAATTACTCTGTCTCCTGTTATCTGCATGGGGAAAGAAGGGTTTCCTATCCTGTATACATCTTCTAGCAACATGCTCTTCTCTCCCACAGTTATAACATTTGCATTTGCTATGATGAGCGCTGCTCTTGGAGAGTGAATATGCTTACTGTCATGAATATATCATTTGGCATTTCTTTCCTACTGGCAATATTGTTGTCATGACTAACAGCAGACTCCCAGAGGGCATCCACTGTTATACTTCTCCAATTTGGACCCAAGTTTTTAAATTTTCCATAAGCCCATCCATTAAGACTAACACCATTACTTTCCTATGGTGAACATTATCTTTGAAGTCATCATCAGCTATTTATATAGCACCTGGGGAAAACCCATGCAAACATGGGGAGAACATACAAACTCCTCACAGATAAGGCCGTGGTCAGGAATCAAACTCATAACCCTAGTGCTGTGGGGCAGAAGTGCTAACCACTAAGCCACCATGCTGCCCTGAATTCCAGTGTACATAGCCATATCCAACATTGCTATTGCAAAGTTATCTGCAGCACACTCAATATCTTTTTGTTTAATGGGAAAAAAATTGTGCCAATTAATTACCACAGGAAAGTATACACTGAGTTGGACATTAATATTCTTTATATTTGTCTGATTGTCCTCATCAGTTGAAGTTATATCCTCCACAAGATGACTATTTTTGATAAAATTTGGAATATCTGTATTGGAAGGGAGACAAGCCCTCAACACTATCCACTGTCACGGGCACTAGGAGTCTTTGCCCAGGATATCACCAGATGATGGACTTACCAGAGTAATATAGCTGGTATTATGGTTCTCTGGTAGCAGGGTGACAACGGAACAGGAGAAACAGCAGATGGTGAGAGAATGCTCAAGGAAAGTCTATGACTACCAGCAACTGGTAATGAGTAGATGAATGTACACGAGGATCCAGATGGACAAGGAAACGTGAGGAGAGTCAGTGGTCTGCGTATAGCAAGTTGTACCACTGCTATAGTGAGGAGGAATGTCCAGGGGTAGCGAGGAGGTAGTGAGAGTCAGCGGTCTGCGTATAGCAAGTTGTACCGCTGTCTATAGTGAAGGAATGGAATCCAGGTGAAGGTAGGTAACGGGGAAGTCAGTGGTCTGCGTGTAGCAAGTTGTACCACTGCTATGTATATGTGAGGAGGGGCGCGAGGAGATGAATGTAAAGCAGAGTATACACGGGGCACACAGAACTTGATCCCACGATGATATCCACAATACAACAATAACTGACAAGCGCTGCTTGAAGTATACAAAGTCACAATAGCTATCCAGGCAATAGGAAACAAAGTCAATGGTAACAATAGCTTCAGTGGATAGGAGGCTCCGGAGAAGAACACAACTCAGTCCAGATGGATATGCAATACAAAAGCAAAGTCAATGGAAAGTATGCATACCGCGGTTCAGGAGAGCAGGCTGTCAGAGCGACGTGCAGGGATACCTGAAGGCTGAAGGCCGGCAGGAGGAGAGACCACTGGAGGGTGGAATCGGTAATCAGGTTGGTGCAGCGCATGGCAGGTAATCCAGAATCAAAGAAGCAATACTCAGGAAGCAGTAGTAAGTGAAACTGGAAACATGATGAACACGGGAGAGTTGAGGCGGTCTGGTATCCCGTAATAGTGGTAACGGAGACAGCGGAGAGCTGACACAATAAACACAGGAGAGTTGAGACAATCAGGAACACTGAAGTAGTAACGGAGGCAGCGGATAGGAATCAGCTGAGTGCAGGCACGATGAACACAGGAGAGTTGAAGTGAGCAGGAACTCTGTAGTAGTAACGGAGGCAGCGGATAGGAATCAGCTGAGTGCAGGCACGATGAACACAGGAGAGTTGAAGTGGTCTGGCAACCACAATAGCAGTAAACAGGAATCAGCAGAAGCTGAATACACGAGGAACACAGGAACACCTTCAGAGGCTCATGGGGAATGAGACTCCAAGATCAGGCAACCAGGTAATGATCACAGGTGGTTTAAATAGGGAGGGTTGCCTGATCATCCAATCAATTAAAAGCAACAGGTATGAAGGCTTGATAAGGGCTGCACATGCGCAGACCCTCAGGATGGCGGATGGCCACGGTTCCTGAACACACGGGAAATGGCACTCACGGTCCGGTGAGTGACATCCACCAACCTTTATTAGTTGGTTCATGTGCGTTCTCCAGATCCTTAATACATTTTTGACATTTAGCTATTTTTTTTCTAGGATCAGAAAAATCAATGATAATAAAGTACAATTCAGATCTACTCTAAGGTCAATGCATGACTACATTCCTGACTGGAATTACGCCATTCTTATCTACCTTACCATCAGGAACAGATATTGTTCTTACTGGGTGTATTTCTACAATATCACTACATCCAGGGTCAATACCTGGAACTATTGTATCAGCACAATGGATGCTTCTGTGCTTGCTAGTATGTGGAAGAATTTATTGGCGTCTTTAGCAGGTAACTGTAATGTATGAGCTACTGCAGAGATTAAAGTAGGCTCATCTTATACCCTTCACTAACACATTTACTTTTTCCCAAAATAGGGTATAATTTACAGGGTTCACTATTTACCCTGGGTGTACTTTTGTTACTATCCACTTAAGGTGGGAGTGGCACTGTTGCATGCTCAGGTTTTGAACACTTTTCTATATCTTTCTGCGCCGGGTCTATTTTTTCACCAAACTTTGCCTTCACACTGCCACAAATTTAAACACATGATATGTTTAATTTGCAATTTTCTTAAACTTAATATACATATCTGATCTTTAACTGTATTCAGGATATCAGAATCAAAGCTGCCAATACTAGGAAAAGGTTGTACACCTTCAGCAGTTATTTTGTCCACTTCTCACAGTACAAAGTGGCATTCATACCGTATTCCATACTCATAATAGATATTGCAGAACCTTGGGGTTCTGCTATTTTTAATATGGCCCCCTGTTGTGTCTGCCTGGCTTTCATAGTCTGTAAACCTTCAAAACTCTTAGGGGCATATTCAATTGTTGGCGTTATAGTCAAAATTCTTGCGGCGTTCGCACTATTACCATCATTACGGTAATAGTGCGCGTAAATACCGGTATTACGGTACTTTTCTCGCTGGATTTCAGCTCGCGTCTCAGGGAGCTGCGAGCTGAAATCCAGCTTACTATTTCCGTAATACTGGTAATAGTTTTTCCGCAGCGGAAACCATGGACAATTGAATATGCCCCTTAGGGTAGATTAAGAAAGTAACAATTTCTATTTATAGCAGCCCCAGCCATTATCTCCTTTGGTATAACCAATACAGGCATGCACCCACGATCACGCATCCCTAGAGCTAAATGTTTTTAAAGCAATGTTCCATCACTCTTCCCATTGGCCTTAACACTTTCTTCAGTATGAACTTTGAATAGTTTAATCGCTTGGTTAGACGGTCCTATTAATCACCTGCATTGCATACAAACAAAATCACTAGGCCAGACAGTATATTTTTAACCATATGCATACTAATACAAAATTGCTAGGCTAGACAGCCACGTAGCATCCCAAAATAAACTAATCTCTTAGCTTCACCACATATGCAAACTATCACAAATACACAAATAAAATTTCCTAGATAATTGTAACAATGTACCTTACTGTAATATAACAAATCAGAACCTATTACATATTTCCCTACTCTCCCGGAATTACCGGGAGGCGGCCGAATTTCGGGGAGTCCTCGCAGACTCCTGTAAGAGTAGGCAAAGCTCCCGCATTTGCTGAAATTAATGGCAGTGAATGGAGGGGGTAGGACTTAATTGCCTCATTAAGCTCCTCCATTCAATGCATTGAATTTCTGCTTTTTATAGTGGGGATGGGGCTATGGTGACGCGACATTGTCCGCACACCCTCCTCATAACCCATGTCAAAGAAATCTTTAAAGTTTACATGTATGACCTATTATATATACCTATATTTAAATCTGTGGCAGCATAGAAGTTGCGGCCCTCAATCTGAAGCGCTGTGGCTGTCTGAGAGACTGCCTTACTCCTTCCTGCCTTATTTACTTCACTTGCTGCACTGCCCCATTGTGGCCATTTTGGAAATTGCTCCAATATTTCTGAACTTACTAACCTCAGTTGGAGAACCTCAGTTGGAGAACTGCCATCTTGTCGCTGTTCAGGAGAATACCCCACAAGCAATAACTCTATTGCCAAACCCACCAAACAGCTCACCCCTCTGCTCCCTAGAGACAGCTGCAGACTGGCCAGTCCACACATTAGCCAGCCTAAACCAGCACTATATATTTACTCGGCCTAGGTAGCTCTACTCTCTCACCACTAATGGCTCAGGACTAACCATTCACTAGTCCAGGACCCAACACTAGAGTACAGGTCAGCAACCCGTACTGGACCATCTGACTGCTGTTGATACTAACCCATCCCCCAATCCGTCAGTTTACTATCCACAGCCATTTTGCACAAACCCAGAAGGACTGTTCAACAAGTGGGATAAGTTGGCCCTTATCTCCTCTCCGGCTCACCTGGCACTGACTTCTGACTCGGACACTGAAAACACCTCCACTCCAGGAGTTATCTGTTCAATACTGAACTCATGAAACTGATTAAATCTCGATTCAGACAGTAATGAGATCAGTACTGCAAGATCTTAAAACCAAAATAGCCTCCATAGGCACCTACACAGACTCCCTGGAGCGTAAGTGGATGACATATGTACATACAAGTGCACAGTTTAATGAGAATTCTCGAAAGTCTGCAGAGAGCTTGACTCTGTGAAGGAGCAGTTAGAAGATGTCAAGAACTGGATGAGATGGAGCAATGTCAGGCTCCGTAACATCCTGGAGATGGTCGAGGTGGACTCCCTTCTGAAGTAATTGGAGGGCCTATGCCTTCAATGCCTCTCGGACGTCCCCACTGAGAATTTCCAACTGGACTGGGCTCCCGAGCAAAACCACAGACTGCCCAACCCTCACAGAATACCGTGGTACGGGTTCACTACTTCAGAGTTAAAGTAAGAATTCATGACTTCCTTTCATAATGCCCCAGTTGTCCCCTACACCGGGCACAACCTGCAAATCTTCCAGGACCCTGCTTTGCCTACTGTTCATAAACAGAGAACCTTAATCAACATCACCAAGGCACTCCATAACTACAAGATCTGTTACCGCTGGTGGTGCATCTTACCAAACATTGAGTTACCACACCTTGCCATATTCAATAGCATTGGCCACTGTCCCACTGACATCGACCTGCAACTAGAACCGTGCCCCCCAGCACACAGTATGTGCCAACAGCCATGTTTTGTGGCCAGTTGCTGGCTTTCAGCTCCTGATCTAGTCCTTTCGCCCTCCCTTCCCCCAACTACTAACACCCTCCTCTGCCAACCCTCAATCCTACCCTTGCCTTCCCTACCAGACTGAGTGCCACTCGATACCACCCTCCATAGCTGTGGTGTCACCCACACAGGTGCTACCAACTGACCGCAAAATTGTCTCGCTCAACGTTAACAGACTCAACCAGCCCCAAAAGCAAACTATGAGGATCAAATCATTTAAACACCTCAAAGCTCACATAATTTTGCTGCAGGAAACCTTTTCACACACTTCCACCCTTTCTACTCTACCTCAGAACGAAAAACCAAAGGCACCGTAATTCGCCCCGACAGCAGTAGATTCCTCTGTTGTTGATGACAGTGGGAGTTATGTAGTTTTAATTTGACTCACCAAGAACTAATCACCCTAGTTTCAGGATATGCCCCCCAACTTGGGACAAAGTGCCTTCGTTGACATTTTCCTCCATAAGTTCTGTAAGCTCTCAGCGGTCTCCAGAGGCAAGATTATAATAGGAGGTGACTTTAATGCGGTCTCATACCCATCGCTTGATCGCTCCCCCCAACTTCATCCACCCCACATTTGCTCTGAGACTCATGCAAACTCACCTCCACACAACCTCTCTGACTCATATAGGGTTTTCTATTCATCACCTAGGGCCTTCACCCATTTCTCTTCTCCTCATCAGGTCCTTTCGAGAATGGATATTCTTCCAGTCAACCAACTCACTACTTGGCTCCTTTGCACTGCCGATGTTGTCCCTTTCTCCTGAATGGACCACTTGGCAGTGATGCTGAAGGTGGACGTCCGAACTCAGGGCCCATTGCGGTTCCACTTGCATTTGCGTAGACACTGTACAAGAAAAGTGCCATGAAATCAAATGGGGGAGTAATATGGGTGAGGCCCTGGGCCCTGAAGACTGGTCCCAAGTACTCGAGGAATTTGGCAAAAAGCTCCATTTGTACTCAATTGAAGGAGAAGGCATAAAAGCTCTACTTCCGCTGGTATCTAGTACCATCCAGTCTTGGGGTCATATACACAATACTTCCACCTCTTACAGGTGCAGCTGCGGTGCAGAGGACATTCTGTCCCATATTTGGTGGGTCTGTCTCAAGATAGGAGGTTACTGGGCAGCAGTTTGCCATCTGCTCTACACCATCTCACTGGTACACCTCCCACATAGCATCTCATATCACCTCCTTCCCTGCCTACATCTGGGTGTCCCGAAACACACACAAAAGCTGAAACACACACACATTATCAATGACCGCTCCCATCAATTCTTTAATGTCTGGGAAGCCTTGACCTCTCACTGGGCAGACCACTTCCTCCCAGCCTCATACATTTCTGTTTTTACTCAATCCCTCACATATCTACCACATGGTCAGGTAACTTTTCCCCCTGTCCTCTACTAACATTCCCCTGATTCCCACCACCCCGCCCATTCAATCCCCCTAACCCCTTCTTCCTCTAAACCACCAGCACATTCTTAGCTATCTCATGTACCACATTTTATGCTGTATTATAATGTCATGCAAATGTATTCCTTCCCCTACCCCACCCCTCCTTCCTTTTTGTACCCCCCATTTACCTCTTATTTACTTGCTACAAAATTTTTCAGTAAAAATATTTTTTAAATAAGCATAATAAAAAAAATAAATTGTGGCATATCTGGAAAATAGTCAGCAATATATTTCCTTTAGTCTTATTGTAAAATGCATTGAAGCCTAATGTTTTTGTCATTTTTCAAAAAAGGCATTTTATAAAAAGATTGACTATATGTATGGCTGTTTTTTTTTAGTTGAAAGCTATCTTTTAATTAGTAAAATAATGACTCTTTTTTGGTGTTTTGGTGGGAAGGGAGGACAATCTATCCATAGCTATTAAAATAATGTATCTTTTTGAAATCATCCAATCACTAACCTGAAAAAATTTAATTATTTCAGGGAAAAAACGGAAGACAGTAAAACAGAAGATACGCCCGATACATTTTGATTTAAGTTAGAGAAAATTAACAAGGATAAAAAACTAAGAAAAAATATATACTAGGACTATCTTGATTTAAATGCAACAATTAACAGTTTTTCTCTTTATTTTTCGATTTAAAACATTGAAATTAAAATAAAAACTTGTATTAAGTAGGCTTACTTATTTTGAAATACAACCTATAATTTTTACTTTAAAAAACATATACATTAATGTGAAAATTATTGTACCATGAATATAAAGACTGTAATTGTCAGAGGTAAAACCTTCAACTCCCAAGGCGCCTGTGTATCTATATTTACCCTGGAGGGTTGGGACCCCCTCCCTCACTATACACTCTAGCAGAAGCATAGATACTCTTTCCCCTACTTTTCTGCATTTTACCATGAATGTTTGCAAAATACAAATTAATTTTGAAACTAACAGATGTACCTACTTATTAGCCCAGTTTAAACTGGAATGACATTTTCAATTGCACTGGAAATGAACTTTTCTGGAACCGTTGATCACCAACTGAGAGCTACTTGGATACTGTTTCCGATAAAGTAGAAGATGTTTGTTATGTATTACCTGAGAATACAGCAGCATAAAACTGTATTTCATTGTGTGGAAAGCAGTTTTTATTGGTTCCTGCTATAGGGTTTGTAGATGTCATTTCTAAAAATCTACTATCTTTGCTACAATATTGTTAGTGTTTTGTTACTTATACCCATCATTCTTTCAACTGTTTTAATTACATTTTTATGGACCTGTTAAAGAACCCGGAATTATGCGCATGCTATCTACTTTCTCTATTTCTGGATACACTTGTTACTTTACCATTCACGTTTACAATTTCCCTCTTATGACATTCCTACTTCAGTCCTTTAACCCTAATTTACTTCAGACAGATATATATAATATCTCCTGTTTCAGTACATTATAAATTCATAACCACAACGCAGATATATATGTATAAAAAAGAGTCTTTACTTGTACAATAATGCAATAATATAAATTCAATAACATAATCTTACACACGATACATATAATAGATTACATTCTGTGTGTAGGTGCAATATTTTATTAATTTCATGTGAGTTATGTATATGTGCCTGTGTGTATGTATGTATCTCAGAATTCATTACAATTCACATGTTGATTACATTGTCTCCATCATAATCCTAATTGCACTATAAATCTATATATCACTATTCCAGTATATATACTCATAATTAAACTTCTTCTTACAATGCAAAGTCACCACCCAAATGGCTGACTTAACAATGCTTTGTTACAAGCACTTTAGGGCCAAGGTCTAATTTACTAACAATGCAACCTTCAACAACAGGCCCTTAACTTATTACAACTAGTTAGCCAGTCCACCACAAATATCTCTCCATTCAGCAGTTATCACACAATGTCCAATAATATTTGTTTAGTCTAACAGGGGAGAGGATATCTACAAACTTCCCAGCAACATTCGCTAATTTCAATTCAAACTATGTGCATCCAAAGAAAACTTTCTATCTTCTCACACATCTGTTTAACTAGTAGCCATTACACGCATGGGGGGAGGGGATGAGACCCAGCAAGGCAGATTACACAATTATAGACACAGTCAAATACAATGTATACACTTAAACTAAGTTGTCCTTAAACTAACATCTTTTTTAACTTATATCTTCCTAAATAGCACACTTCCAAACGCTATACAACATGGTCTGTGACTCTGTAACAAAGCTTACAGCACAGATATTTCTCCCACAATAACCTCTTTGCTAACTTCCAATAATATCACTTAACAATAATCACAAACCATGTCAAGACATCTACAGTATTTCAAATCTTCCTATTGTACTTCCCATATTCTATAGTTTTATCATTGGAACACTAGTAAGCTTTGCAAATATCACTTTGCTGACATTTCCAGCAGGGTCATGAGGTCTATTGTATGACACAATCCAACTCCAAAGATATTACTTCTTAAGCACACTAACATTTACTACAATAACAATATCTAATTCTAGGACAATAGTGACATTCTATATTACAATAAAACACATTAATGTCTTATGTAAATATATTTAATTATTATCTATTCACTCGTGTTCAAAATGTTACCAACGCCCGAAGCGGGCCAATATAGAAAAATACTTGTGTCTAACTAATTCTAAAACGGGCACAGAAATGTATATATATATATATATATATATATATATATATATATATATATATATATATATACATATATCTATAATATAAATGTCTAGTGGCGTGTGTTAGTCTGTCTGTGTGTGGAAAATATAAAACCAAGCTGCAGCGCCACCTGCTGGGCGGAGTTATACACTGACCTACTAAATTCTTAGTGTGTGTGGGAAAAAAAATTCAGAAAGGGCTGAAATTTGGTATACTAAGATGTTTTTAATTTGTTAATTTAATTTGTTAATTGTTAAAAGTGTTTATAAAGATTTTAAAAAATATATATATATTTCATGAAGGAGAAGTGACAGTTGGGAGTGGTTGGTGGTTGCCGGGGGTGACAGTGGGGAGTGGTTTATGGTTGAGGCCTGGGCTATGGCCCAAATGCATGACAAGAACCTTTTTAACACCTTAAGTAGCTTGATTTGACTAGAATGCATGAGTATCATGCACGGGTTAACTTGTATATATATATATATATATATATATATATATATATATAAAATCTTCTTCAGGACCTGAGCACTTTCAAAAGAAATCTGTTCATTTTTTCAAAGGATTCACAGTACTATGCTGTCATGTCCTTTGTGTTATCTGAGTCATACAGAACAGTTCAATGGTTTTGATTGTCCCTCCTCTTCCTCTATAATCTGGTCCAAACAGAGGGTGAGCTAGGTTCTTTATTTTGTGCCCTGCTGCTCACCTTGATATTACCATTGTAGCAACTGTAGTATTTTTTCAACTCTCTTTCTTTGTGAATTGTCCTAATAACTGGCTCTTGTAGCTCAGCAATTTTATGTCCAACTTTTGGTTTACACCCAAAAAAGGTTTATTTTCCAAAAATGCTTTCTAGCCACAGATCCTTTAATTATTAAACAACATTTTCAGTAAATTCTCAACCACTGTCACTCTGGAGGATGTGGGGGAACCTATAGTTATTTTTATCTTGTCAAGGTTTGTAAAACCATAATCATTTTTATATAAATCTATATCTTTCAACAGACTCATTTCTTTTAAACAGAGCTCTCTCCCATTTCATTTCCTACCATAATTAGCTCATGCATCTGTACTGATCAAATGTTATGTCTTAGTGTGGTTTACTTTGTTATTTCAGCCTGAAAGTACCATAGAGAGAGGTTAAGGGGTCGTGGAACAGAGGGAGGAAATGGGTGAAAGGAAAGGAAAGGAGACATCTAAGTCCCCATCTCCAGAAAATGAAAGGATAAAGAGAGAGAAGGATGGGGAGAGTAAGAGAAAACAAGAGGGAATGGCAGATAGGAAAAGGAAGAGAGGGAGAAAGGGAAGGAAAAAAAGAGATAGGAAAGTGGTGAGAAGAAAGGAGAGAGAGAGGGAAGGAGTGAGAGGGATGGAGAAAGGAAAGAGGAGAGAGGGAAGGGAAGAGGGGTTACAGGATAGAGGATTGAAGGAAGGATAAAGATAGGAGTAAGAAGAAAAGGAGAGGGAATGAGGGAAGGGAAGCATAGGAGAGAGGTAGAGAAGGATCGAGAAGTGGAGAGAGATAGTAGAGAGTAGGAATGAAGAAGAGAGAGGAGAAAGGGGAGAGAATGGAATATGACTTGGAGAAGGATATGGCAGAGAAATTGGGGAAGATTGCCCTCCATCCCCTTGTCTCTTCTCAGTATCCGCTTTCCATTATATTTTCCAACTTTCTCTAGTATATTTCCCTCTGTTGAGGCCTCTTCCCAAATTATTTTCCCAACATTATTCCCCTCTCTTTCCCTCAAAGTGATCAGCTTATCTCTTTTTTCTAAAAATATGTCCTCTTCCCCAAATCTTCTCACTATCCCTTAGTCAGTTACCTGTAATGTTTTCCAACTTTAAGCTATTCTGCAGGTCTCCATTGTCTAGATCCTTGGTAGTACGGGTGTATCAATGTAATGATTAGATTAGTCACCTTGTGATGTTAAACAGATATCCAATCAAAGCATTATGCTGGCTGGGCAAGTTGTCTGACCTACTCCCTCTGCTTGCAGAGTGCAAGAAGAACAACATTGGCTGATTGTGGTAGAGCATAGAAGAGTCTCCACCCTCTCCCTCAGATAATGTGGCTATATGTTTCATGATAACTATAAAAGGATGGCTTTTGTGATAGCCTTTTTGTAAAACTAGCTACATTCTAGAATTAGGCTATCAAAATTAAGGTGTATTACTAGGAGGCTCACATTTTCTAGTCTAATTGAGATTCCAAATTTTTTATGCAAAGAGGCAGCAGTTTTCAAAAGTTGCAAATTGATTGTTGTTATGAGTCATCTGGTCAGAATCCACTGTAGAGTCATAAATCTGACATTGGGATTGATCTAAAATAGCAAATAGATTTCTGATCTACTTTGTAGCAACACAATGTGGCGGAGATGGTCATAGCGTGTGGATTTATTACTGCTGGCCCATCCAAGATGATAGGAACTTCAGGAGACATTATATAGCAATGCTCACAGACAGGATAGAGAATATTCTTGCCATAAAGAACATTAAGTCTGTTTGTACATTTTACTCCTAAAATACCTCCCAAAAAGTTTGCATAAATAGGTTACATAAACGGAGTTGTACTAGTAATCTCAAAACAGATGATGATCAGTTACTTGTCTATTAAAGTTATTCTAAGTTTGGTTTATAATGTATTGAAGAAAGATTTTTTTTTTTTGAACAATAGAATTTTATTTTAAAGTGACATAATTAATGAAGCACAGCAGTTAAGATAAATCACTGTGTACAATATTCTGAGGCAACTATTTATATTTTGTGCGTAGAAACAGTGGTTTTTGTGTCCCAGATCTTTGGTTAACAGTGATTCATGTTTACTGCATCAGAGTTATTTTTAATAGCGCAATATAAATTAATCTCTGTAGATGCATGAATACCTAAGTAGTGCCTTTTTCATTTAAAGTTATAAATTCTATTTGTGTAACTCTATTTTTTCTTAACAACTTTCAGTTTACCTCTATAAAACATATATATCTTGGGTTTATAATGAATCTATGTAAAAATGTTTTATGGCTGCATTTCTAAAAATGGTAGAAAATTTTTCAAAGATTAATCTAGAATTTTCCATATCAAACTGAACCTGATAAAAATAAGAGCTGTTTAATTCTTCCTTAAAGAATATGTGGGACTTCTTATGCTCTTTTTTATTTAAATAGAATATTATTTGTGTTTTTTTACTATTCAATAAAATAAAGATGGAGCTACAGCAGTTGTACTTGTTTGCTGCCAGCTCAATGGGGACTTTCCAAGCTAAAAGGTAACAGGCCCCATCACAAATACATACTAATTAATCCCTATTCGTTAATGATTTTATGCATAATTTTATTAAAAGGGGTGGGTTGTCAACTGTGCACAGTAATTCAAAATGACTCTTGATATAAAATATTTAAAAGTTATAAACTGCTGCCATTTAAGTTCAATTGTTCTTTGTATGTTAGCTGTTCCTGTTTGTGTATATCCTTTTTGTATAGATGCTCACTGCAAATAATTATGTATGGTCATGACTGAGCATAGGTGACAGTGGCAAAGCTTTATATAGGATTACTAGTTCTGCATTCAGTAAGAATTCATTTGAGATGAAGAAAAACTGTATTTAAGTAGAAGAAATTATATATAACATAAATATAAGTGATGAATAGCATGCAAATAACAGTTAAATAATATTATTCGATCTAATTAATGAGGGATTTGTGCAGAGTTATGAATTTGCAACTACAATATCACAGGTGTATCAACAGTGTATGTGTGGTGTAGTTGAGCATCACATGTGTCAATAGAGGCTCACACAGTTTTCAGAAAATGTGACCAGTTTCAGACATCTTTGTGTATACTTTGTGTTGGCTGTCTGTTTAAAGGGAATTATGTCTTTGTGAAGTATAAAGCAATTTGGAAAATAAGCATATTTTTCAACATATCCTCTTTCCGACTCACAATATGTTTGTTTCAATGCAATATCATACCTCCTGCTTAAATAAGGAGCAGGAATTTGAGGGGACTGTCCTGGTTCCATGATTATCAGGACTTTTGTCCTGTTTTAATGAAAGTTGACTATAGAGGTCCTCACTGCAACCATTAGAGCTTGCCCAGATACAAGGTGTAAGTGGATACGGAATCTTGAAACAGGTTATCTTTATTCATGAACATCGTCTTTCTAACCCTCCAATGGTCGAGAATTTCTCTTCCCAGCCTGTTCAAGATTCTTACTCATTATGTTAATATACTATAAAAGCAATATCACAAAGTCGGAAGCTATTCTGCTCAACCCCCCTAACCAAGAGGGTGAAATCATCACCTCTCAATTACCTCAATGTATATATCACCAACTCCGACTCTCTCTACCAGGAGAATTATCTGGGTCTCTTCACTAAAATCAGATCAGAGCTGGAAACACTAATCATTGCGCTTCTGGACAGGATCATCACTGTCCATTACTTCTATTACTTCCATACCATTCCCATCTAGTTTCCATTATCCAAGTCTACTTCCATTCAGAAATGCTTAGCAAAGTTCGTCTGGAAGACAAGTCTTCCCGGACCAAACTGTCACTTCTAAGGAAATCTATGACATATGAAAGAAGGCTTCCCAGACCTAAAGATGTATTATTGAGTTTCCCACTTGAGCCAAATTGTAGCCTCTTTTGCCCCTCCGTTGTCCTTATCATGGGTGGACATTGAGTCTAATTATCTAATGCTCAAATGTCTGTCATATTGTATCAAGGAACTGCCTAAACAGTCTAGATTGCCACTTGTCAAACTTTATCTAACACTGAATATCTCTGCTAAGTTCTTGGAGATTTAAAAAAAAACCCTTTGATATCCAGCCATCCTTCCACTACAATTTACCTCTTTGGGGTAATCCGGGTTTTACCCAGGGCCTTCTTACTTCCATCTCCAGAGCATGGATTCAAGTGGGAGCATGGTTTGCTGGTGACCTTTTACATCAAGGAACTTTTCTAACCTTGGTAGACCTGAGAACCAAATTTCCTGACATCAAGAAATTTTTAGAGTATTTTCAGCTACATCATTTTGTGTGATCTCTCTGGAGGTACAGGGGCTCCCCTTGCTTGCCTCTTTATTTGAAAAGTTGGGAATTTCCTTGACTCTTCAAAGAGGCATGATTTCCCCTATATGTAGTATTGCACTGGATGCAACTCCTGGGAGCAGACATGAGAGGGACTGGGAGAGGGACCTGCATCCCCTTCCCCCAAGTAAAGCTATTTGAAAACCATCAGAGAAAAAGTAGCCACCAATTCATTTTATACTCTAACTAAAGAGAACACATACAATGTTTACTAATGATGATACGTCACTCCTGACAAGTTTGCCAAGATGTAACCCTCCATCACCTCAGCCTGTTGGTGTGGATGCAGCCACCAAGTTATACATATGTGGTGGTCATTCCCAAAAATATCCTCCTTCTGGGATAGAGTCAGAGCCCTCCTCTTCTCACTCTTTTGCGTGCCCTGTCCAAAAGGACCCATGGTCATTCCTTCTCTGTTATACACTCCAAGACATAGATAAACAATCATCAATACTAGTTTCTTATATCCCTGTCTCTGCCAGATGCCTGATTGCCAAGACTTGGAAACAGTGTGACCTCCCTCTGCATTTCTCTTCTGTCAGACTTCTGGTTCATTGCCTATATGTAAGGGAGTACTTACCATCTGCATGATTAGGAGGGTATATGTCATCAGGTCTGGACACCCTGGCTGTATCTGTATTCATAAATTGAATCACCTTCCCTTTAATGTTATACATCTCTGCTTCCTGCTGAGCAGGCCACCCATATCTCTATCCATTAAGTTAAGCCCTCCCTTGGACCTTTACCCTACATACCTTTCCAAGGTATTATTCTTCACAGGTGACTATTTTTCACAGGTGAGGTTTAGGGTTTAGAAGGAGGCGACAGCTTCTAGGAACCACCTCCTCCAATCTGCATTAGAGAAAACTATAACAGTCTGTGGTCCAACAGCCATTTTGCGTGTATCTATCTATGTTTTAATGCATTTTGGCTTCCACAAAATACACTGTGATTGTTTTCACTTTGGTTCTAGTGTTTCTGTGATGTTTGGAAAAAGAAAAATGCATTTAAATTAAATTACTTCTGACATTCTGCAATTTCTTGGCTGCTGAGAGAGATGCAAAGCAATAGCTGAGTAACTGTAACACTAATTGTAATTTTTATTTATTTATTTGAAAGTGGAGATTAGTATTAATTGTGTTGTATTACTTTACAAGGTATAATATTATATTATTTTGGTAATATTGTCAAGACTGATTTATTTAAAGGAAGCTAATATTAATGAGGGTATTTAATGTACAGCTTGGTTTATGCCTCATTTTTTCTTATTTAACACACAATAGTATATTTATATATATTGCACTTTTCTAATATTTTATTGTTATTGCAGCAAGTGCTTTTTTTCTTCGCTTTTTTCCCCGCAGATATTTTAGGTTTGTCCCTGGGTTCTATGTGCAATTGTGTGCATGACTAGTATTTGACAGAGGGGTGTTTCTGCTACCTTTTGCTTGTGTTTTGAAATATTAGAACCATTGCTCTGCACAGGTGGTTTAAGAAAAATCCAACAATCTTGTTGAAGTTTGAGGGTAGAAAATGTTATAATTCAAAAAACTATTATCATTTTGCACTATAAATTCAACACACTGGAGGTCATTAACAAAGCGCATACAATATTCACAGAAAATGGCTAAGTAGCTGCTTTCAAAAGTGAGCAGGGTAATTTAGTAGCATGGGAGTGCCTTAATCTTATTGGCTTCTCCCTCTCCCTACTTTCTGTGCTGGTGATAGCATAGTCCGAACCAGTGTGCTGATCTCTATGCTTACTACTAATTCTGCATTGTGACCCTGATTGCTTATTGGACCTTGCCTTGTCTGCCACCTGCTTTTTGACCTTAGCCTGTTATCTGGAATCTGCCTTTGACTGCTGCTTGATCTGACTTCTGCCAACCTTACAATTCTGTTTGAACTGCTACCAAACCCTGAACATTGTCTTCTTGAACTTGCTAATTGCCATGTCCATAACTTGGAATCCCTTGCCGGATAACCTGTGTTACTATCTTCCCACTGTTATAATGTGCCTGCTGGTCTCCAAGTGTGTTCTGCCCATCACCTCAAATACTGTGAAGTTAATAAGCTCCTACTACTATAGGTAAATTCCTGGGGGCAACTAAATATTTGAAACATATAGAACCTGATTCATGTTTATATGTAAGTCAGCTTGTGAGCAGGGCCCTCTTACCACTCTGTCTGTCTGTATTATGCAGTATTGTTTTATTACTGAGTTTGTTTTCAATTGTAAAGCACTACAGAATATGTTGGCTTTATCTATATATTAAAAGCATAAGTATGACTTTTATGAGTGCCTTATTTCTATAATGCCGTTGTCAGAACGGTCACAAATTAAAGGTCTTGGCCTGTAGATTTGCTGAAAAATATTTGTGCTGCAATTGTCTGCCTGCTATTTACAACTTTACATTACCACTGTCCTCAGGAAAATGCTACAGTTGGCAATACACCTATGCGCCTGCTAATTGCTCTGGAAAATGTGACAGTTAATGAACTTTACGTGTGCACCTGCTAGGTGACGTAGAACAGGTGATCTGCTGGGTGATCTAGGAACTGTAATAGTTATTTTTAGCCCTGCTGGGTGACCTGAAACATGACCTACTGGATGGTCTGGAAACTGTGACAGTTATTTGCAACCACATATATCAGCGTATTTTACGGAGACCTCAATCACGGACTGCTGTGTTATTTCATTATTCACTTATCCTCACTTTGTTTACAACAAACATGCCAAGAGGCCACCCTTAAGAACGTCACTGTGGTTGAACCTTTACAGGTAGCCAGAGCAGTTCAAAGATCTTACATTCAAGAATATTATCATCACAATCAACATATAAAAACAACTGATGCACCACTTGCATTTTCCACAGTACTACTGAACTACTGAACTGTGGTGCTCTACACTTTTTGATGAAAGAGATTAATGGCCATTTTTCAGTCTGCTGTCACAATAGAAAGGTTTTGGTTCCCAATGTGGTTGTTTCACCATATTTAGCAGAACCTTTTATGACAAATAGCCTCAAATTATGTACTCATTATCTCCATAATATTCTCAGTTACAACTCTGCATTTGCCTTCACATCTTGCTAAGCTAATACTGCTGAGTTATATGGCCACAGACCATATACCTTTAAAATACATGGTGCTGTACATCACTTAATAGGAAGCTTGCATCCAGATACTGCAGTCACTCCAAGTTACGCCAAACTTTATATTTTCGATACTCAACAAGCAAGTGAACACCTTATAATATATAATTATTTATTCATTATACTTCCTTGTTAATATTTCTACATGTAATGTAGTGTATAAAAAAGTTATTTAATTCTGTTAATAACGTAATTTAGTGATTACATTTCAGCTTAATTTAAGGCGGTTATCACCGTGTTTCCCTAGTATTAATAAATGTTCATGATGATGAAATTGGATATAAAATCGCTCTGCACATGCTCAGGAGCAGACTTTATGCCAATGAACGCAATTGCATGCAATTCATGTCTGAACACAAATAAAACTTACAACTGCCTATGACTTAAAGGGCGGAATGGGGAAGTGAAGGGGCTGATGAAAGTAGGCAATATATAGTAAGGGCGTGCCGAGGGCATCTCAATGCAGATACTACCGATTCAAGGTCTGGGTCTCTGGAAGTTAAATTTTTTTGGCTGTATCAGTTTCACCAGCTACAGAGCAGGTGTAAGTGCCAACTGACTGGGTTGACTGTCATGGCATAGTCTTTGTATTAAAAACTACACATATTCAGGCCACTAGATAGCAAAGAAAATGTGTATGCAGGGAATATTAACTACATATATGGATTCTTTGTACAGTATGCATTAAGGACATCCTGATTTATGTATTTACAGTTAAAAAATATTTTTTTACAAATATTTTTATTAATGATTCTAGCATCAAGAGCTGTTAATTTATTTTATAAAATATTTTTATTGTGCATGCATTCTGATGTGCCTTTATATTGCACATATGCATGTGTGTATCCTGAACTCTGTACTGTCTGTCTAACTATACCCAGATTCAAATGAACACATATCTTATCCACTTGTATTTGAATACGGTCAGAAACACGCTCAAGTATCCTGCTCGTTTTTCAAAAGCAAGTTGTGCACAGGCTGTGCTCTAAGATGAATTAGGCCCATAGTGTTGTACAAGAAAGGGGACTGCTAAGGGTGAAAAACTGTGAAGAAGTTCAAGGGGTCTTATAATCTGATGGGTATTTCCAAAAGATTTTAGTTCCACTCCTTTCATTAAAGTAGCTAAAATGCAACATAAAATAAAACTCTTCTGTTTTTTTAAACCTAATATATATTAAGATTCATTTATAGTTTGAATTAATCAAAAAAGTGAAGGAATATGGGGACTGTCAGATGCCAATTTTGTGTGTGGAGATTTGTGCAACACAAGTCCCATAAAAACTGTGTTCTTTGGATCTCATATAAGATGAGACCCAAAGACCATAGTTCTGTGCTGGAGAAAATTTTCTGTCCTTTTAAGCAATAGAAACAGCCTTGCACACAACTGCAGAGCAAGAAATGTTCCCAAAGATGTCACCTCACCACTTCTTTATCTCAAATCAATTTTCTTGCTCTACAAACAAAATCTTATTTCTGTACAAAACAAGGTCCACTGGTGCATATATTCTATACTTAGCTAGGAGCATCTTCACTCTGCCTAACTCCTCCCATCTGCTGTACAAACTTCTGCTTCTTCACATATGCCACCATCTTGTTCCATAAAACCAAGAGCTTTGGAAGAGATCTAGGCACTCTTGCACAAACAGAAACACAAGGTGGAGCCAAAGATAGTTTTGCAAAGCGCAGTAGATATTGTGTCATTTGTAAATCACCTCCACATTATGACAGACATTTTCATATAAAGTCTGCCTACAATATATCTGACTATACATTACCTGCGTTCGAGGGATTATGCTAAAAGATTGAATTTTGAAAGATCTTGTGATTTTATACACTTTTTTTTATCTTGTGCCATGTGACTGTTGTTGCTATAGTAGTCACATGACACTGTGGAAACTTCAGAATTATAAATCATTAATAGCAATCTGAAGAAACAACCCAAGGAAAAATAGTAATTACCAATATTGTTTTTATATCTTGCCACCATGATTTAAGTGGAAAAAAACTCACTTTGCTGCCTTAAATTGCAAAAACGTGCTCTGAACATTCCTTGCCTCTGTACTGTAAGTAGCCAAATTAATATAAATAGATAATGGAAGCAAAACTTTCTTCATAGCTTTTCACTTTAAAGTATAGTGCATCAGCTTTCATTAAAATAGATATAAATACTCTAATTGTACAAGGTTAGCAAGAAAAATTCTGCATCACCTTTCAGAAGGTGATCAGTTTGTTTTAAAAAGCAAGTCTGTGTTGACCATTTTGGCAAACTAGACACAAGTCTCGAACAGCATTGTTGAGGGTTAAGCATAGAAATGGTTTAATGCAATTTAATTATTTAAAATTTTTCCCCCCCACTTGATCTTTACCAAACATCTGTTTTTTCCAGTAAAAGTAATGGTAAATTTTTTTTGGTTACAGGGCATGAATAAATGGGGTGAACAAGCATTAATTTAAGTGATGTTTGCTCACTATGTCTAGGGCAGTATTAAACTGTAAATACAACCCTGATAATAAGCAGAGATTTCGTTCCACCTACTGGATTTCATATCCCTCATTTCTAAGGTGTGATCTTTCATGTCTTATTTGACTTTGTGTGGAAATAGCCTGTCTCCTTGCTTGCTGAAAAACACATGAATGTCATCTTTTCGTGAGGATTTTACTCTATTTTGTATAGCTGTTTGACATGCTTTGTAAACATCAATCCACTTAGACACCATTACCTATCAATAAAGCTGTTGTCAAGAGCCAAGAGCTGGTCAATTATTTTACTCAACAGAAAAGGAAAGTGTGCATTACATATGAAAATAAAATAGCTACACAACTTAAATCATTTACAATATCGAAAAATACAGTGACAGTACATTTTTTTCATGCAAATGTTTCTATTTTAAAACCCTATACAGTAATAGGTTTATGGCATAAAAAACAAATTCATTATGAATTGATGTAGAAAGAATGTTTTGCTTACATAGTATTATGTACATACTTTATACTATGTGTTTACATGCAGCAAAGAAAGTAGTTAAAAAATATTGAGCCATTTACAAGTGGTGATAACTATATTATTTTGTACAATCATTGCCAAAAAGTTTTGAGAATGACACAAGTATTGGTTTTCACAAAGTTTGCTGCTTCAGTGTTTTTAGACATTTTTGTCACATGTTGCTATGGTAAACGGAAGTAAAATTACAAGCATTTCCTAAGTGTCAAAGGCTTTTATTGACAATTACATTAAGTTTATGCAAAGAGTCACTATTTGCAGTGTTAACCCTTCTTTTAGAAGACCTTTGCAATTAGCCGTGACATGCTGTCAATTAACTTCTGGACCACATACTGACTGATGGCCACCCATTCTTGTCTAATCAATGCTTGGAGTTTGTTTTTGTTTGTCCACCCGCCTCTTGAGGATTGACCACAAGTTCTCAATGAGATTAAGCATTTTTCCAGATGCCCCAAACATTCTGAAAGGGGATTCATCAGAGAAAATGACTTTACCCTAGTCCTCAGCAGACCAATCCCTGTACATTTTGCAGAATATCAGTCTGTCCCTGATGTTTTTCCTGGAGAGAAGTGGCTTCTTTGCTGGCCTTCTTGACACCAGGGGGTAAATGTATCAAGCAAGAGTTTTCCGGCGGGTTTGAAAAACCAATCAGATTCTAGCTATCATTTATTTAGTACATTCTACAAAATGATAGCTAGAATCTGATTGATTGCTATAGGCAACATCTCCTCTTTTCAAACCCGCCGGAGAACTCTCAGCTTGATACATTTACCCCCAGGTCATCCTCCAAAAGTCTTCACCTGACTGTGCGTGCACATGTACTCACACCTGCCTGCTGCCATTCCTGAGCAAGCTCTGCACTGGTGGTGTCCTGATACCACAGCTGAATCAACTTTAGGAAATGGACCTGGTGCTTGCTGGATGTTCTTGGGCGCCCTGAAGCCTTCTTCACAACTATTGAACCTCTCCTTGAAGTTTTTGATGATCTGATAAATGGTTGATTTAAGTGCAGTCTTACTGGCAGCAATATCCTTGCCTGTGAAGCCTTTTTTCTGCAAAGCAATAATGACTGCACATGTTTTCTTGCAGATAACCATGGTTAATAGAGGAAGAACAATGATTTCAAACACCACCCTCCTTTTAAAGCTTCCAGTCTGTTATTCTAACTCAATCAGCATGACAGATTGATCTCCAGTCTTGTCCTCATCGACACTGTTTCCTGTGTTAACGAGGAAATCACTGACCTGATGTCAGTTGGTCCTTTTGTGGCAGGGCTGAAATTAAGTGGAAATGTTATTTTTGATATAAAGTTCATTGTCATGGCAAAGAGGGACTTTGAAATTAACTGCAATTCATCTAATCACTCTTCATGACATTCTGAAGTATATGCAAATTGCCATCCTAAAAACTGAGGTAACAGACTTTGTAAAAAATAATATTTGTGTCATTCTCAAAACTTTAGGCAATGAATGTATTGTAAAAATTGAAAAATGTGAAATGTCCTCTGCTACCCCCTCTTTTTTCAAAATAAAATATTCTTTTAGCAGTTCTGATGCTGCTTCCACTTCATAATTGTGACTTGTATTACTATCCATTAAACAAGCCCTATTCTTCCCAGCTAACCTATCAAGTTTTGTAAATATACAATAGTTTCTCTGTAAAAGGCATTATCTTTAAATGCAAATCTATTTATGTATGGGACAATGAAAATAAAAGAAAATGAATGATGTCACAATCTGTTTTTATGAGACTTATGCATTTTGCATTAAATATAATTTCTCGGATCATGTATTCATTTTCATATTAATAAGAGTATTAGGAGTCACCAGCTAGGCCAATGACTGTATACTGTTTTATTCTAGATGATCAAAATTTTAGTGAAATTTAATGCACACTAAATTTCATTCGCCAATATGCAATGGTGTGAAGTTCCAATGATATAGTATTTGCTTCACCATGCAGTACCATAGTTTTCTGCTCTTTCTTGTAAATTATGCAGTTTACAGTTTATTGAATGTATGATCTATAAATAGAGTTGGTAATGTATTATTTCATTCCTCTCTGTGGAATGGTTGGGTTAGGTCTAGAGAATGCAACACAAAACACTTAATGCGTCACTCCTGGATGAACACGTTTTCGGGGGTACCCAGTTTTTTTGTGTAATGCACAGTGTAGTTGTTAGGATTCTGTGTTAAGTCTCTGCTCTTGTTTTGTGTCTGGCTGTAATACCTCTATGCCACCAGAGGTGCTGCTGTTCTACCTTTAAACATTTTACCCTCAATGGCAGGAGTTAATCTTCTGCTCCTTGCTAATTACCACATCTGTGTCAATGATTATTTATTTCTACAAGGCACCTTGCTGGTCATTGTTTGTATTTCCTTTGGAGTATCTGCATTACAACATTCTGTTCCTATTAAATCCTTGCTTTTGCCTGTACCTGCTGTTCAGTAACCACTCTATCCTTTGCTTGGACACACTGCAAACTCACACTTTCTGTGAATTCATGGCCCTCTCTGTTAATCTTTGTTCAGCTAACTTACCTGTACCTGCTGTGTTGTTTTCATTACCATTTACTTGTTTTCCTACCACACCTGGATATTTGTTTATTTACCAAGCATTACCTGGTCTGTGTTTAACTTGCATTACCTGGATTATGTTCTTGCTGTAAATAGTTTTTATGTTTTCATCATGCTTCTGGCTCCACAGCTGTCATTGCAAGGATCTAGTTTTGGAACAGAAGTGTAACAGCAGTCAAGCAAAAACAAGATCGTAGGAAACACTGGTATGTGGGCAAGAACCTATGAAAACGTTAAGTCACTTTGCAAAGGACATTTAAGGTCCTGAAAGGAAACTATTTGGCAGACATAAACCTGATAATTTTTCAAGTATAGCAAATGATTGATGAGTTGCAGATGAGTGAATGACTCCCTGGGGTGACATATGAATGGAGGTACTGCCTCATGGGCATAACTAAGTGTAGTGATGGAACCAGAATATAAAAATACCCATTATGGTCCTTGGTAAAGGGAGAGACTCCTCTCCTAACCCCTTCTAGCCTTTGGGATTAGAGAGCTTTCCTTCAAGATACAAGTCAGCATTCTCATTTCACTGTAGCAGTGATGACCGATATTCATTGCTGAGTTTTGAGTGCCGAAGTGAGCCTGAGTTCCAAGTGGGAGGTTCTTGAATCCAGTCATAGTGGGAAAAGTTGGAGATGCTCTTAAGAAATTAGATGAAAGATCAAAATAGTTGACAGTGCATTGAGTTGTTAGTCTGGTATGAGCATGGAGGCTGACCCTGCAATCTTCTGTGTGTTTGTTCCTTTTAGGATAACCCCACCATTTCAAGCACCTGCTATGAGCCTATAAATTTATTGAGCAACTTCCACTTCTGTATTTGTCAGAGAGGCATGTTGGTGTCAGCAGCTGAGGGGGACTACTGATGCTGAATTGCTGTTTGGAGGCTTCTGGGGTACCTCTTTGGTAAGTTAGCTCTCAATTTAAAAACACATCTGTGTGGCCCAAATATATGGGACTCTCATTGTTTAGAGTTAGGACCACTCTATTAGCAATAGCGCCGTGGAGTGGCTGGTGGCTTTAACATACATTGCAAATGTGTGCAACTAAGACTTTTGCATTTTTATCTACAGTAGAAATGGCAGGTCTTTTGCTGGCTATAGCAGTGTGCTGGGGGAATCTTCTGTGTGTTTGCTCCTTTTAGGATAACCCCACCCTATCAAGCACTTGCTATAAGCCTATAAATTGATTGAGCAACTTCCACTTCTGTATTTGTCAGAGAGGCATATTGGTGTCAGCAGCTGAGGGGGAGTACTGGCGCTGAATTGCTGTTTGGAGGCTTCTGGGGTACCTCAATGGTAAGTTAGCTCTCAATTTAAAAACACATATGTATGGCTCAATTATATGGGACTCTCATTGTTTAAAGTTAGGACCACCCCATTAGCAAAAGCGCCGTGGAGTGGCAAGTGGCTTTAACATACATTTGCAAATGTGTGCAACTAAGACTTTTGCATGTTTATCTACAGTAGAAATGGCAGGTCTTTTGCTGGCTATAGCAGTGTGCTGGGTTAAATTTCTGTGAATTTTATAAGCTTGCCTGAAGAGGTGGGTTTTCAGAGAATGCTCGAAGGTTTGAAGACTAGAGGAAAGTCTTATTGTGCGAGGAAGTGTATTCCAAAAAGTGGGTGCAGCCCAAAAAAGTTCTGTAACCGGGAATTGGAGCAAGTAATGAATGTGGATGGGAGACGCAGATATTGTGCAGAATGGAAGTGTCTGGTTGGGAGATTTTTTGAGGCAAGTGAGGAGATGTATGCTGGTGCAATTTTGTTGATTGCCTCATATGTTATTAGAAGTATTTTATATTGGATTCGGTGAAAAACAGACAACCTCAATATAGCGACTGATAGAGTGGATCAAGGAAAATCAATCTAGTTGATGCACGCAAAATAGATTGTAAGGGTGAGAGTCTGATTGGAGGAACACTAGTAAAGAGGGAACTGCAATAGTCAATGCAGGAGATGATGAGTGCATGAATTCGTTTTTGAAGTGTTTTTTGCAAGATATGTGCGTATTTTGGAAATGTTTTGAAGATGTATGTAACTTTTTTTTTACTGTCGATGTGGGGAAGAAAGGACTTTTCTTAGTCAACGATCACACCTAGGTAGCGAGCTTGCGGGGTAGGGTTTATTGTCATGTTGTCAACAGAAGTAAAAATGTCAGGTATGTAACTTCAGTTGGTGGCTGGAAATATTATTAACTCAGTTATTGAAAGATCAAGTTTGAGTTGGCGAGAGGACATCCAAGATGACATAGCAGAAATACAGTCAATAATGCAGAACAACACAGATGAATGAGAGATCACAAGAGGATAGATAAATTTGAGTATTATCTGCATAGAGAAGATACCGAAATCCAAAGGAACTATAGATTTCCAAGAGAAGTGGTATAGAACAAACAGCAGAGGACCTAGTAATGAGCCTTGTGGTACTCCAACTGATAACAGAAGTAGAGCAGAGGTGGATCCAGAGAAATTAACACTGAAAGAGCAATTAGGTAAAATGAGATTCAGGATAGGACAGTGGTCGAAGTGGTTGTTTATATGGTGGTATGCCTTACCGCCACTTCTCCTACTGCATTCAATATAAAAATATCAAATTCCATTCACTTACATTTCCATTACATATTTCATACCACCATTTGTAAATTTCCACAGCACCACTTCTAAATGTCCACTTCAACCACTGTTAATGATTGTAGTATTTGTATGAAAATAGAGTAGTCAACAGTGTCAAATATAGCTGAGAGATCCAGGAGACTTAGAAGCGAGCAATAGCCTTTAGATTTAGCATTAATCAAATCATTGGCAATTTTAGTCTTTGTGCAGTGTTGGGAACCACAGTCTGACTGAAGATGGAACAAAAGGTTGTGTGAGAAAAGAAAGCATATGAGTTGAGTGAGTGCTGGGAAGGAATTGAGCTCATTGCTTGTAGAGTAAGATGATTCAATTTCAAGTCGGATCTTATCAATCTTGTTCTTGAAGTAGGAAGCAAGATCTTGGGCACTTATAGTAGTTGGAGGGCTTGGAGTGCGAGGGTTGAGAGGATATTTAAATGTTTTAAAAAGACATTTGGGGTTAGAAAACTCAGCAGAGGTGAGAGATTAGAAGTATGTTTGTTTAGCAGTGTCCAGAGCATAATAATAGTAGTGGTAGATAGCAGTATATGTGAGGAAATCAATAGCGGTACAAGATTCATGACTGACATCGAAGTCGACATAGAGCATGAAAAGTTGATGGAGCCACTTGATCAAGGGTTGTTATTAGGGTTTGGTGATGATGAGATCCTGCCATATCAGGGGAGGGGAATGTAAAAATTGGGGAGATAAAGTGCTAGAGAGGTGGAAAACAGTTGAAAATTAATAGAGTTAAGATTCCTGCAGGTATGAGAAAGCTTGGTAGAATTTGACAGTAGAAAGGTTAATGTACTGGGGGAGAGCTTATAGTTGATAAGGTTATGATCTGAGAGGGGGGGAGGGGGGTGTTAAGGAAATCAAAAACTAAGCATATTCTTGAGAAAACAAGGGCAAGGCTGTGGCCGTCCCGATGAGTAGAAGATCCTTTGGGAGAGAGAGTAGCCTGGAGGCAGAATTGGAACATGGATAATCAATAGCAATGTTAAAATCACCCATGATGATGGTGGGGATGTCAGAAGATAAGAAGTGAGAAATGTTCAAGAAATTGTTGGTGCTGTCCAGAGGGGCGATAGATCACAGTAAAACACATAGAGAATAGATTAAAAGTCCAAATAGCATATACTACAAAAGATGTGAAGATGTGTTACAGGATATTTGGAAGAATTGTGAATGTGCAATGTGGGGAACGAAGTAGTTCAACCCCACCTCCTTGTCTGCTTCTAGAACTGGAGGTGTGAGTGAAATGGAGGCTGCCATGTGAAAGGTTTGCAGCTGAGGCAGTGTCTGATTGTGTAAGCCATGTTTCTATAGGTTGAGGTTGTTTGAGAGGATGAGATTGTGTAGGTAGTTAAGTTTGTTACAAACAGGGGCCCTGATGTAGAGTTGGGTGCAATTTATTCTGAAATCATAAGTGTAATTTGCATCCTGTAATTTACCAAGTATTCCAAGTAGCACTGATCTGTAGATCTGTGCTACTCAGAATACTATGCAAATTGCACAAACATACTTCTTTTTGCCTTTTGGGCATGTGTGCATAAAACACTTAAGTGTCAGTGTGGCCCTGTGAAGCAGAAAAATGGATAAATAAATGAATGTAATGAAAAAAAAATGCTTCTTCCCCCAAAACAGCACAAGGGTTGGTTATCCTGTTTGGGAGGGGTTGCACACCTTTTTTTTAAATGTATTTTTTTACTTCTTTTTTGCACACAGCAAGGTCATTTGCAAAGTAGAAAGCACCCACAAAAGATATGTATCCTAGAGACTTATCTGCGGCTGCTTTCAACTCAGCATAGCATGTAAGGCGCATAATCACACCTTTACATTGCTAGGCTCGCCCACTAACTTCCCTGTTCCACCTCTTTAAGCGCAGAGAGGTGTGAGGGGGAGATCCATCTCAATCTGAATGCAAACTGAAATGTATCCTTGGATAAAATTGCTGTTTCATGAGTTGGAATTGCGATAGACTTTACATCAGGCCTAGAGTGTGCATTCCAAAGGGCACAGTTAAAGGACTTTGGAAGAGTTGGGAGACAGGCGATATGTTTGAGGTTTTCTGGAATTCAGTAGTGTTCTGAAAATGATATATGTGCATCGGATAAGTGAGGGGGAGCTGGATTAGGTAAGATATCACCAGGTAATAGAAGCAGAGATAGAGAAAAATAGGAAAGATTATTGTAAAATGTGTGACTTTTTTCTGGAGACAAGATGAGGATGTTATAGTGACTGAATACAAACAGGAAAACAGTTCATGAGTGTTAACTAGAACGGAGTGGAATAGTGAGGGGACAATGTGTATAATGGTGTGTGTTGTAGAACAGGGTAAGGAAGATATAGTCTTAAAGAAAATGGCATTAAAGAAGAGTAAGAAAAGCAATTTGCTAAACATTAGAATTTAAGAATAAAGGGCAAGAAAATGATGGAAATAAACAAAAATACCTAGTTGCAATGTCCAGTGCACTTAGAGAAGAAGCGTAGAGTCAGTATGTAGCAGATGTAGTTTATTTCTGGATGTCTTCAGATGTTGTTCAACATTTGTTTAACTGTGTTTTTAACTATATTTTCTAAACACTTTGGACCTGAGTAATTAAGGAGAGCAAGGCAAAAAAAGTGTAAATTTGATCCTGGACAAACCATGTTACAATGCAAAGGGTCCAAATTAGTAGGGATGAGCGCACTCGGATTTATGAAATCCGAGCCCACCCGAACGTTGCCGATCCGAGTCGGATCCGAGACAGATCCGGGTATTGGCGCCAAATTCAAATCTGAAACTGAGGCTCTGACTCATAATCCCGTTGTCGGATCTCGCGATACTCGGATCCTATAAATTCCCCGCTAGTCGCCGCCATCTTCACTCGGGCATTGATCAGTGTAGAGGGAGGGTGTGTTAGGTGGTCCTCTGTCCTGGTAGATCTCGTGCTGTGCTGTTTAGTTCTGTGCTGTGCTGTTTAGTTCTGTGCTGTGCTGTTTAGTTCTGTGCTGTGCTGTGCTGTGCTGTGTTCTGCAGTATCAGTCCAGTGGTGCTGTGTGCTGTGCTCTGTCCTTCTGAGGTCAGTGGTGCTGCTGGGTCCTGTGCTGTGTCCTGTTCAGTCCAGTGGTGCTGTGTCCTGTGCTCTGTGCTTCTAAGGGCATAGTTATTTCCCCAATATTCCCCTGTGTTTAAAAAAATAAAAAAAAGTTATTTAAAAAAATACCAAAAACTAATTTAATTTTTTTTAATTACCACAAAATTTGCACAACCAATCCTGCAGTATAAGCCCATTGGTACTGCAATATTACAAAGTTCACACATTCTGCAGTATCAGTCCATTGGTGCTGTGTCCTGTGCTCTGTCCTGCTGAGTTCCGTAGTGCTGCTGGGTCCTGTGCCGTGTCCTGTTCAGTCCAGTGGTGCTGTGTCCTGTGCTCTGTGCTTCTAAGGGCATAGTTATTTCCCCAATATTCCCCTGTGTTTAAAAAAATAAAAAAAAGTTATTTAAAAAAATACCAAAAACTAATTTAATTTTTTTTAATTACCACAAAATTTGCACAACCAATCCTGCAGTATAAGCCCATTGGTACTGCAATATTACCAAGTTCACACATTCAGCAGTAAAAGTCCAGTGGTACTGCAATATTACAAAGTTCACACATTCTGCAGTATCAGTTCAGTGGTGCTGTGTCCTGTGCTCTGTCCTGCTGAGTTCCGTAGTGCTGCTGGGTCCTGTGCCGTGTCCTGTTCAGTCCAGTGGTGCTGTGTCCTGTGCTCTGTGCTTCTAAGGGCATAGTTATTTCCCCATTATTCCCAAGTTTTTAAAAAATAAAAAAAAAGTAAAAAAAAATAAAAAATTAAAAATTAAAAAAAATATATATAATTATAACCAAATTTGCAAAACCAATCCAGCAGTATAAGTCCATTGGTACTGCAATATTACAAAGTTCACACATTCTGCAGTATCAGTCCATTGGTGCTGTGTCCTGTGCTCTGTCCTGCTGAGTTCCGTAGTGCTGCTGGGTCCTGTGCCGTGTCCTGTTCAGTCCAGTGGTGCTGTGTCCTGTGCTCTGTGCTTCTAAGGGCATAGTTATTTCCCCATTATTCCCAAGTTTTTAAAAAATAAAAAAAAAGTAAAAAAAAATAAAAAATTAAAAATTAAAAAAAAAAAAATATAATTATAACCAAATTTGCAAAACCAATCCAGCAGTATAAGTCCATTGGTACTGCAATATTACCAAGTTCACACATTCTGCAGTATCTTGTGCTACATATAATGGAGACCAAAAATTTGGAGGATAAAGTAGGGAAAGATCAAGACCCACTTCCTCCTAATGCTGAAGCTGCTGCCACTAGTCATGACATAGACGATGAAATGCCATCAATGTCGTCTGGCAAGCACGATGCCCAATCTCCTAGTACAGGGCATGTAAAATCCAAAAAGCCCAAGTTCTCAAAAAACAGCAAAAAAAGAAACTTAAAATCATCTGAGGAGAAACGTAAAGTTGGCAATATGCCAATTACGACAAGTAGTGGCAAGGAACGGCTTAGGCCCTGTCCCGTGTTCATGACTAGTGGTCCAGCTTCACCCAAGGATCTAAGCCCTCCTCCCCCCCCTACAAAAAATTTAAGAGAGTTATGCTGTCAGCAACAACAACAAAACAGCAAAGAACTCTGCCTTCTAAACAGATGACATCACAAATCCCCAAGGCGAGTCCAAGGGTGTTGTTGGTTGTGAACCCTGACCTTCCCATCACTGTACGGGAAGAGGTGACTCCATCCAGCATTTGCAGCACGCCCTCTGCATATGCTGGAAGGATCACCCACAGTCCAGTTACAGATTTGGCTAATGAAGGTGTGAATGTTGTACACTGGGAGGAGGATATTGATGTAGCTGGCGCTGAGGAGGATGTTGATGATTATGATGCAGACAGATACCAAATTGCATTTCTCAATTTCTATTTATATTCTAGATTATATAACGGCTGAAAAGTTTTCTGTTTTACTCCTAGTGGAGAGGGGATCTGATGCAGACAGATACCAAACTGCCTTTGTCCATTTCTTTGTATATTTGAATTGCTAGTTCTACAGTCTATGCAGGCTGCTTTATTTATATTCAACTACAAGTGTAGGGCGGGGGGGGGGGCATAGATAGCCACCAAAGTAACGTGGTCCATTTAATTTCACTTTCTAGCTCCACAGTCTGTGCAGCCTGCTTTTTTTTATCTTCAAAGTATTTATATTTACAAGCCTTGCAATCTAAATTAACTAGAGGTAGTGACGTGGTAGAACTTCAAAAGGCAGTTTGGAAGCCCCTGTACAAACTGGCTCTATTTTTTAACTGAGTTGTCCCCCCTCCAGTGTGTACTCGGAAAGAGTTTTTAGTGCAGCGGGGAACCTGGTCAGTGAGCGGCGAAGGAGGTTGCTTCCTCACAACGTTGAAAAAATGATGTTTATAAAAATGAATAATCAATTCCTCAATGAAGTACAGCACTGCCCTCCAGACAGTACAGAGGGACTGTGGTTGTGGAGTCCAGCGGGGACGAATTGATAATGTGTGAGGAGGAGGAAGTACACACTGTAGGGGGAGAGGAATCAGAGGTTGAGGATAAGGACGACATCTTTCCTCAGTAGAGCCTGTTTAGTTTGTACAGGGAGAGATGAATTGTTTTATTGGTGTGGGGGCCCAAACAAACCAATCATTTCAGCCACAGTTGTTTGGTAGGCCCTGTCGCTGAAATGATTGGTTTGTTAAAGTGTGCATGTCCTATTTCAACAACATAAGGGTGGGTGGGAGGGCCCAAGGACAATTCCATCTTGCAACTTTTTTTTTGGCATTATGTGACCATTCAACAGTCGTTTGCCATGTTCAAAAAGTAAAAGAAAATGCCAACAAATTCAATAAATTAAATCAAAAGTTAAATGCCCTGTCATTATTTAAAACAAGAGGTTTTGACGTGCTAGAATTAGTGTAGTGTTAAGATGTTATAAACACTACACTTGGAAATTGGAGGAGGTAATGTGGCCCCGGTATCAAATTGGGTACCGGGGCCACCCCACTACGCAGTCCAGATACTTGTTTGGTGGAATTCAGACCAGTTGAGGGTGTATTTATTTTATTGTGGCCCCGGTATCAAATTGGGTACCGGGGCCACCCCACTACGCAGTCCAGATACTTGTTTGGTGGAATTCTGACACGTGGAGTGTTTTTTAATTATATTGTGGCCTCGGTACCAAATTGTGTACCGGGGCCACCACACTACGCAGTCAAGATAGATAGATGCGTATCATAGATAAAGTACATTCAGTGGTGTGGGGCAAATTGAAAAATATTCAAAATGCACTGACATTATCAAAAACAAGAGGTTGTCACACGCTAAAACTCCAACATGTATATGATGGAGAGGATGGAGGAGCAGCCGTATGTGTAGTGTAATGCAGACCTGTTGAAGGTTTTTTATATATTTTATTGTGGTGCCCAGTGCCCACTCCTCTACGCAGTCCAGGTACATTTATTGGTGCGAATCATAAAAGTTCAGGGTTTTTAATATATTGTGGTGACCCACTCCTCTACGCAGTCCAGGTACATTTATTGGTGCGATTCATAAAAGTTCAGGGTTTTTAATATATTGTGGTGACCCACTCCTCTACGCAGTCCAGGTACATTTATTGGTGCGATTCATAAAAGTTCAGGGTTTTTAATATATATTGTGGTGACCCACTCCTCTACGCAGTCCAGGTACATTTATTGGTGCGAATCATACAAGTTGATGGTTTTCTTATTATATATATTGTGGTGACCCACTCCTCTAGGCAGTCCAGGTACATTTATTGGTGCGATTCATAAAAGTTCAGGGTTTTTAATATATATTGTGGTGACCCACTCCTCTACGCAGTCCAGGTACATTTATTGGTGCGAATCATAAAAGTTCAGGGTTTTTAATATATATTGTGGTGACCCACTCCTCTACGCAGTCCAGAAAGATACCTTGTTCCAACGTTTTGGACTAATAACTATATTGTGAGGTGTTCAGAATACACTGTAAATTAGTGGAAATGCTTGTTATTGAATGTTATTGAGGTTAATAATAGCCTAGGAGTGAAAATAAGCCCAAAAACTTGATTTTTAAACTTTTTATGTTTTTTTCAAAAAAAATCCGAATCCAAAACCTTAAATCCGAACCGAGACCTTTCGTCAAGTGTTTTGCGAGACAAATCCGAACCCCAAAAATAACGAAAATCCGGATCCAAAACACAAAACACGAGACCTCAAAAGTCGCCGGTGCACATCCCTACAAATTAGTTTATTATTTTGTAATGAAGTTAAATATTGGCTGCGTTTTCATGTAGCACACAAATACTTGATAGCTTTATTTTTACACTGAAATTTAAAGTTGATCTAGGACATGCCCTACCACAACTATAAATATGTCCTGACATTTTAAACCTATCTCCACCTCCAAAGCAACATGGTTTTGCCAAGGTGAAAAGTTTCCAAAGTTACTCATTTTTTTGCTTTGCTCTCCTTAATGACTCAGGCCCTTTGTGAGAAAAAACACTTATTGAAGAAAACACACATCTGCCCCCCCCCCATGTCTGTCCCGCTAGTCTGAATTCTAAGGTATAGTGAGGCTGATTTCAGATCAAGTTATTTCAGAACAAGTTACATCTGTGCTAATTAGTTAGCTGATTCTGTTAACATGGAAGAAGGAGAATGTTTACAGTACAAGTCATCAATTAATTAATCCTTGCCAGTTTAGGCTAGATTTATTCAATAATATCCTCATGGTAAGGCCTTACACAATAGGGAATTTGCACAATTTATATGTTATATCGTTGTTGCCAACGTAAATATGAAATCTAGCTGCAAGCTTCACTGCAATTCAATTGTTTTTTTTATCTATAAATCAGCCTCCAAAAAATAGACTTGTAACTAAAATCAAGTACCAAAAGAGTGATTCCTTATAGACAGTTTTTGAGATTGTATCACAAATAATAAGGAATAAAGAATTTCTGGTTCAGGCAAGTAATCCTATAAAAATGACCTAAAATCCTGAAAGAGGTTTGGACTGGGATTTAGTGGAGGAGGCATTTCAGAAAGCATATAGGAAGATAGAGGCACTTAATGAACCAATTTAATTTTGCTGTTCAGTATTTCCCAGCTTCTAAGATTATTAGGATTAGTTTGAATAAATTGCATATTGCAGCTGACCTTGTGTCAACAAAGAGATTTGCTATAAAGAATAGTTAGATTAACACTATTAGCACCTTTTACACAATTCACACAAGACAACAACTCCCTGATCCCCTGACCCACATTGCTGTGTGACTGGGTCATATAGCTTATGAATCACTTTTACCTTTGTAAACTAGCTGTACCAAAATGCAGTATGTAGATTTAATTTCATGTATCCAACTCCCATTGTCTCATAGATTGTAAACTTGCGAGCAAGGCCCTCTTACCTCTTTGTCTGTATTACCCAGTGTTGTTTATTACTGTGTTTGTCCGCAATTATAAAGTGCTGTAGAATTTGCTATCACTACATATATAAAAGTTGATGATGATGATGGTAATTGATTGTTTCAGAAATCATCATGATGCAGACTCTACTTAACCAGTGGGAAGCTATATGAACTTACCTGTTCCACACTCCTGTTCTGCTGTATTCCTCTCCCTCTGTGTAGAACTCAGCACTTCCTGGTTCGGGCGGTCACGTGATTGTGGTTGGGAGATGGCATAGTCTTTCTGCAAAGTATATAAAACTCACTCTAAGACTATAGCAGCGTCAGAGCAACAAGTGTCTCAGCTTATCTGACTCCTTGTCCTTGTACGGCTCTGTCTTGACACTACATCTGCCTGGAAACACAATAATCAACTTATACATACATAGGCGCTTCCTTCAAACACATAGGTAAAGATCAGTCAGATATCACGGTCTCCTGACGAGATGATACACAAGGGGGAGACCTATGATAACATACGGTAGAACGTGCAATACAGTACAGATAAACTAGTCCAATCAAAGTCTATTTTCACTGTAAGAAACCGTGCAGAATAGTTCCAATGTGTATCCCATAACCATAGCACACACCAAACACTTTGGGTATATGCTTACAAATTAGTAAATCACATCAAGCCTTCAGAAATATCGGATGTGATGGTCAGCTTCAACCCGGATTAACGAACTTCTACAAGATCAACAGAAAAGAAAAAAAGCGATTTTTGTGTATTACCTCCTATTTATTCTCAAAATTAGCATCCAATAAAAACATCTGCCTCTCATAGAGACCGTGGCAATAAAACATTAAAACAATAAAACAATGCCTCTATACATATAAAGGTGGACTCCTACCGGAGTTACTATATGGAACAGCGTGATCAAGTGTAATCCATGGATCCCAGCTCCAAAGTGACCTGGCGGTTCCTTAAATAGCCAACGCATTTCAACTGTTAGACAGTCTTTATCAAGGCAAAGATACCTTATCACCGATGCTCCAGGTTTAAATAGTGTGCCGGGAGCCTCACTTCCGCACATCTTGATTCGAAAGTGAGGCTTGGAATAGGTGTCACATGACTGTCCGTCCCTTACTGAATGCGAAAACCCGGAAGTGGTTCTCTACATCCCTGGAACGCATTCATAGCAACGAATAACATCAAATATGCTAAGAATGGGACCGAATAGAGATTTCTATTTCTGAATCATTTATCTATTCATATATAGCGGCTACAATCTTAAAACTAATACAAATACATAAATTCGCTACACAATCTTTACTTAAGAAGCGTATTCTGATGTCACAAAAAAGAGCACACAATATACCCTCAATACAAGAATCACAAAAGTCAGGGAATGCTGGAAATAATAATTATGGATACTCTCATGATACATATTGCTACACTCTAACCCAAAGCAATACTTCTCACAGGAACCATTTGATTTTGAATTCTGCATTAAGTCCCTGAGGGATTATGGTATTAAATTTGAAAATAAATTTAATTTCTGCCCTCGATAGGAGGCTCAGCAAATCTCTATTTCTCCAATTTTCATCTATTGTCTATATCCCCCAAAAATTCTTTATATATTCCGCTTTACATGAAGGATGTGTTTTAAAATGGTGGGATAGAGAATGAGTGTCTAAGCCCCTTTTGATATTATATATATGTTCATGTAAACAAACTTTTAGCGGACGGGTGGTTCTTCCTATGTACATTTTGCTGCAATTACACTCTATTGCATATTCCACATTTTTCGAATGACAGGTGATAAACTGGTGTATTTTGAATCTCTGTCCATTTATTGTCACTTTCAAAAACGTATTCTGCTCTTGCCTGCATGTCCTGCATGCCATGCAAAGCCTGCATCTGTGGAAGCCGATGGTTCTAGTAGATTTTATTATCTCCTCATGCAAATGGGTCCTCACCAGTTTATCTCTTAGATTGGGTGCCTTCCTATATATGAACACTGGTTTCTCTGGGATATTATTCCCTATGATGTTATCTTGCTTTAAGATATCCCAGTGTTTTTCAAAGATTTTTTCCATTTGTTTATAGTTAGCACTATACTGGGAAATGAACGCCCAATCATATTTGTTTGACTTCTTTGGTGTTTTACTTAATGCAGAAACCTTCCCTACTAAAAGGTTGTTTCTATTTATTAAAGATGCAGAAGTTGCTGCTTTTTCAACTATCCCCCATTATAACCCTTAGATATAAAGTCCGATTTCATATTGTCTACTTGTTCATTGAAGACTTGGTTTTCTGTACAGTTTCTTGTAACCCTTTTCATCTGACTCAAAGGCATGCATGGTGATGGTTACTATCATAATTAATGTAACTTACTGTATCAGTTGGTTTCCTATATGTTTTTGTTTGTAAACCTCCCTCGTTTACATATAGCGTTATATCCAGAAAATGAATGGAGTTTTTACTCCATTCAAAGGATAATTCTATATGCAAATCATTATTGTTCAGATGTGTACAAAATTTATTCAAATCCTCCTCTGATCCCTTCCATTTAAAGAAATCGTTGACAATGTATCTTTGCCAGGACACCAGGCTCGCCCCAAAGTCATGTACAATATGTAAGACTCCTTCTACTGGGCCAGGAAGATGTTAGCATAACTGGGGGCGATCCTGGTGCCCATAGCCGTACAGACACACTGAAGAAATTATAGGCCCTGAAAGCTAAAATAGTTGTTATGTAAAATGAACTGGATACCCTCCAGGATAAATTCCCTAAGATCGTCGGAATATGTGGTGTTTTTAAGCTCCTTGGACATGGCCTTCAAACCCAAATCATGCCTGATGATGGCGTAAAGGGATTTTACGTCAGCCATGACCAATATATAGTCCGAACACCACACAGTCTCAGAAATCACTTTTAAAAACTGGGTGGTGTACTTAAGGAAAGATCTTGCTCGTTGTGCAAGGGGCTACAGATGATGGTCTATAATTTCCGATAGATTGATGGTCACCGACCCCCTACCCAAGATAAATTTTGTAATTTACACATTTTTTTGTGAACTCCATCTGCCTCCTGATTTTGCTACTGCATTGCCCTCCTGTGTACTAGACTCTGGCTCCGTTCTCACTATCCACCGCCGCCTCCTAACTCTGTACCTCACTGTCTGCCTGTGTACCAGAAACTGGCTTGTTTTGACACTCCACCTGCCACTAGAACCTATTATTAATCATCTGTGTACCTATTCAGATTCCGTTTCTCTGAATGCTGTCAAGTGCTTCTTATCTCTCCTACTCTCCTCTCCTAGTGGTAGGTCAGGGGACCACAACCTGCGGGTTCTCGGCAGCTAAGTCCATCCCACCTTGTGGCAGTTCTTGGCGAAAACCAGGGAATCCGTTAGACTCCGCACCCTTGGTCAGCCAGTGCTAATCTAGGTTAACACAAGGAATCCTACCTCTAAAATTGTTACAATAGGTGGACTGAAAAAATGTAGTTCAAACTTAATCTCGCTGCACTGTTCTGCATAGCAAGATGTAGGAATTTCACTAGCATTTCAATCGGTGACAAAGACAGCCAGGGAGGAGCACTAGTATTTCACTATGTGCTGTCCACATACAGTATATTGTTCCAGTATATTGTTCCTACAAGACTGTCATGAACAACTGTGTATAAGTGTCCAAAGTATTTCCACTGAGGATATATGCTGGAAACAATAATAATAAAGCACAATATTTACCTATAAAAAATATAAGAGAAGACCGATAAATTCATATTTTTAGTTTCCTGTATTATAACTGTTCATTTACAACTCCTTTTAAATTTAAAATTGCTTGTTTTTATAGTTTGCATCGCTAAAATGAGATAGATATTTTTTAATGGTTTGACAGTTTTAAGCCTAAAAGGAACTGAAAATTAAATATGAACAATGAATGTAGCAAAATATGTGAAAATAAATCAGGTTAACAAAAACTGAAGCTGAAAAATATTATTAATTAACAGAACATCATTGTTAATATTATGGTCTCTCACATCACTGATCAGTTTCATAAAATTGGTAGAGCGTAGATGTGGTATCAATCTTTTAAAGTGCAACTAAATGAAAATCTGAAAAATGACATCTGTGTGCTTGACTTCTGTTGGGATTAAATTATTTACAGGGCTTCTGATGAATGGGATTCAGAAATATATTGGAGAAAACAATTTGTAGACATTAAATCAGCATGTATTAATAAAGGTCCAGTCATGTCTATCAAAACCTTTGAATAATTAATATTGAAACTGGATATTGGTAGGTAAATTGATGTGATATATTTGGATTTTATGAAAGAATTTATTAATGTTTCTGCTATCCTGGTAACTCCACCTTCCTACAACTCTAAACATTTTTTTCTTTCCACTTTATCAAGATTATTAGGATTTATGAAATGTTGTTTCAACCTTACATTTATGTAACTACATATTATTTGTCCCTTTGCAACTACAGTGGCCATATCACTCAGTGACTCACTAGTATTATTATTATTATTATTATTATTTATTTATAGGGCGCCACTAGGTATCCGTAGCGCCGTACAGGGACAGACAGAAATACAGTACAGGGTGAGACATCACGGAACAGTTAACAAAAAGCACAGTAACTCAGAAGCTCAAAGTACAGCTAGATGACAGGCGAGAGCCCCAGCGGGGTAGCTAGAGGGGTAGAAGGGCCTCACAGAAGAGACAAGGAGCTGGAGAGCAGAGTTAAGGTGGTGGAGAACAGGAGGAGAGGAGGCCCTGCTCGGAGGAGCGTACAATCTAAGGGGAGGGTAGGACGGACAGAGACGCAAGGGTAGGAGGAGGAGAGGGGGAGAGTGGAGGCAAAGACGGAGGGGAGGGGGGGAGAGGAGAGCAACGAGGAGGAAGGTAGGTGGGAGACAGGAAGGAGGGCAGTTAAGTGGGGGACTGGAAGGCTATAAGGAAGAGGTGGGTTTTTAAGGCCCGTTTGAAGCTGGACAAGTTGGGTGAAGTTCTGATGGAGCGGGGGAGCTGGTTCCAGTGGAGTGGGGCAGCACGGGAGAAGTCTTGGATGCGAGCGTGGGAGGAGGTGACCAGGGGGGAAGAGAGGCGACGGTCATTGGCCGAACGCAGAGGGCGGGATGGAGCATGGATGGAGATGAGGCTGGAGATGTAGGGAGCGGTGGAGTTGGAGAGGGCCTTGAAGGTAAGTGTAAGGAGCTTGAACACGATTCTGTAGGGGAAGGGGAGCCAGTGAAGGGATTGGTAGAGGGGGGAGACAGAGGAGGAGCGGCGAGAAAGGAAAATAAGTCGAGCGGCAGCATTGAGAACGGAGCGAAGGGGGGCGAGATGAGAGCGGGGGATTCCAGTAAGGAGGAGGTTGCAGTAGTCTAAGCGGGAGATGATAAGAGAGTGGACAAGAGCTTTAGTGGCATCTTGGGAAAGGAAGGGCCGAATGCGCGCGATGTTGCGCAGCTGGAAGCGGCAAGATTTAGCAAGTGAGAGAATGTGAGGGGCAAAGGAGAGAGAGGAGTCGAGGATGACACCGAGGCAGCAAATTTGAGGAACAGGGGAAAGAGAGGAGTTGAGTACCGTGATAGAGAGGTCTGAAGGGCAGGGGGAATGAGCAGGAGGAAAGACAATTAGTTCGGTTTTCGCAAGATTAAGTTTGAGAAATTTAGAGGACATCCAGGAGGAGATGGCAGAGAGGCAGTCGGACACCCTGGAGAGGAGGGAGGGAGAGAGATCAGGAGAGGAAAGGTAGAGTTGGGTGTCATCCGCATAAAGGTGGTACTTGAGACCAAAGGAGCTGATGAGTTTGCCAAGGGAAGAGGTGTAAAGAGAGAACAGTAGGGGTCCGAGAACAGAGCCTTGGGTGACCCCTACTGGAAGGGAGGAGGGGGGGGAGAGAGATCCAGAGGTGGTGACCGAGAAGGAACGGTCAGCAAGGTAAGAGGTGAACCAGGACAGGACGGAGCCAGAGAGGCCAAAGGATTGAAGGGTGTGGAGCAGGAGTGGGTGGTCAACGGTGTCAAAGGCCGCTGAGAGATCCAAGAGAATGAGAAGGGAGAAGTGGCCCCTGGCCTTAGCAGAAAGGAGATCATTGGAGACTGTGGCCAGGGCAGTTTCGGTGGAGTGGAGAGGGCGGAAGCCAGATTGGAGAGGGTCAAGGAGGGAGTGCTCAGAGAGGAAGGTGGAGAGGCGGCTGCAGACGAGTCTCTCAAGTATTTTGGAGGCAAAGGGGAGAAGAGAGATGGGGCGATAGTTGGAGAGAGAGGTGGGGTCAAGATTAGGTTTCTTGAGAATGGGGGAAACAAGAGCGTGTTTAAAGGAGGAGGGGAAGATACCGGTGGAGAGGGACAGATTGAAGAGGTGGGCGAGGTGGGAGCAGGTGGTGGGGGAGAGGGAGCGGAGGAGGTGGGAGGGGATGGGGTCAAGGGGACAGGTAGACGGGGGGGAGGATGAAATGAGAGAGTGGACTTCTTCGCCCGTAGTGGGGCGGAAGGAGAAGAGGGATTGGTGGCTGGGGGGAGAGGGAGGACGAGTGGGGGGGGGCAGGCGGGGGAGGGGAGGAGGAGAATTCAAGTCGGATGGCCTCGATTTTAGAGGAGAAGAAGGAGGCAAAGTCAGCGGCGGTAAGGGAGGAGGGTAGAGGAGGGGGAGGGGGGGACAGGAGGGTGTTGAAGGTGGCGAAGAGGCGGCGGGGGTTGGAGGACTGGGAGGAGATGAGGGATTTAAAGAAAGATTGTTTGGCGAGAGAGAGGGCGGAGCTGTAGGAAGATAGGATGAACTTGAAATGGAGAAAATCAGCCAGGGAGCGGGATTTTCTCCAGTGTCGCTCGGCCGTTCGGGAGCATTTTTGGAGGAAGCGGGTGAATTTGGAGTGCCAGGGTTGGGGTTTGGAGCAACGGGGGTTGACAGAATGGGCCGGGGCGACGGCGTCGAGAGCAGAGGTGAGCGTAAGGTTGTAGAGGGAGACCGCCAGGTTGGGGCAGGCCTGGGAGGAAAGGGGAGAAAGGAGAGTATCGAGAGTAGAGGACAGAGTGGTAGGATCAAGAGCGTCAAGGTTGCGCCTGGATTGAGTAGGAATGGGCATGGGGAGTGTCACGGGCACTAGGAGTCTTTACCCAGGGATCACCAGGTGGTAGGCTTACCAGAGCAACGTAGGTGGTAATAGGGTACTCTGGTAGCAGGGTGATCACAGAACAGTAAATAGCAGATGATGAGATGCTCAGGAAAGTCTATGACTAGCAACACTGGTAATATGGAGGTAGTAGTACACGAGGAACTGTATGGACAAGGACAGGTGAAGGTAGTCAGTGGTCTGCGATAGCAAGTTGTACCACTGTTATAGTGAGGAGGAATGTCCAACAGAAACGAGGAGGTGATGAGAGTCAGCGGTCTGCGGATAGCAAGTTGTACCGCTGTCTGAGTGAAGGAATGGAATCCAAGTGGAGGTATCCGGGGAGTCAGTGGTCTGCGATAGCAAGTTGTACCACTGCTATGTGAGCGGATACTGGAACAGGTGATACTGGAAACAGGGATCAGTGGTCTGCTACTAGCAAGTTGTACCACTGAATATATATGTGAGGAGGTGCACGGGGAGAGACTGCAACACAGGGTAAACACGGCACCTTAACACGATCCACAGTAATATGCACAATATAGATATATATATGAATATAAATGACTGAGCAGGTCTGCAATCTAGAAAGTCTCTTGAAGTAGTCCAGCACAATGATAACACAGTCAATGATGGCAATAGACTCAGCGGATAGCAGACTCCAGAGAGAACCAAACACAGTCCAGCAAGATATGCAATACACAGCACAGTCAATGAGAAGTATGCATACCGTGGTTCAGCAGTAGCAGTCAGATGGGATTGCAGCGGTACCTGAGCGGCTGGAGACCGACTGGATAGGAAGTCCCTGCATAGGTGAGGCAGCGGTCTAGCAGGTGCAGAGCACAGGTGAGTAGACCAACAGGGACACGAATCCACAGGAGTCAGCAACACGTGGAACTGGACTCATAGGAGACCCAGGAGAATGGAGATGATCCAGCAGAGGGTAGTAGATGAGATACAAATCCAGTGCTGACAGGAGGGTAGAGACCAGTGGAACACGTGAAGGCGTGGAGAGTGGATCAGCAGGAGATGGACGATAGCGCTGACCACAGCAGCAGGGCTCAGCGGCACACGGAGGTAACCAGTAGCAACCACAGGAACCAACAGCGATGGGAAACAGGAGTGCAGCGCAGGGCAGGAGCTGTTGATCACGAAGTGTAGCAGATGGTCATGAAAGCGGCAGTCTCGAGGAAGTCACAGCAAAGATGAGATGAGACTGTAGTGCACGGAGGCAGCGGATAGTAATCAGCTGGCAGTCACGATGTTGAACACAGGCGAGTTGCAAGCAGGAGACTGTAGTGCACGGAGGCAGCGGATAGTAGTCAGCTGGCAGTCACGATGATGAACACAGGCGAGTTGCAAGCAGGAGACTGTAGTGCACGGAGGCAGCGGGTAGTAGCCAGCTGGCAGTCACGATGATGAACACAGGCGAGTTGCAAGCAGGAGCCCGTAGTGCACGGAGACAGCGGATAGTAGTCAGCTGGCAGTCACGATGATGAACACAGGCGAGTTGCAAGCAGGAGACTGTAGTGCACGGAGGCAGCGGATAGGAATCAGCAAACAGACTTGATGAGAAGCAGGTGAGTGAAGTAAAAGCTGGAGTGCACGGAGGCAGCGGATAGCAATGAGCAAACAGTCACATTGATATAAAATAACGTTGAAGTGGTTTAGAAGACTGTAGTGCACGGAGGCAGCGGATAGGAATCAGCACACAGTCCTGATGATACAGTTGATGGTAGAAGTGGTATGGGAACCACAGCAGTAGAAGTGGTTTAGAAGACTGTAGTGCACGGAGGCAGCGGATAGGAATCAGCAAACAGTCCTGATGATACAGTTGATGGTAGAAGTGGTATGGAAACCACAGGAATAGAAGTGGTTTGGAAACCACAGGAATCAGCAACGCTGAATACACGAGGAATACAGGAACACCTTCAGAGACTCATGAGGAATGAGACTCCAAGATCAGGCAACTTGGTGTTGACCACAGGTGCTTAATATAGGGAGTGTTGCCTGATCTGCCAATTAAGTTAAAGGGACATGCACTGAAGGATAGGAAAGGGCTACGCATGCGCAGACCCTCAGGATGGAGGATGGCCACGGTTCCTAAATGTCCGGGAAGAAGCACTCACGGTCCGGTGAGTGACAGTACCCCCCCTTTTAAAGGTGGGCACAGAACGCCTGGAACCGGGCTTGTCCGGATTTTTGGAATAAAACTTCTTCAAAAGGGCAGGAGCATTAAGATCTTCAGCTTTGATCCAAGAGCGCTCCTCAGGACCAAAGCCCTTCCAATGAACGAGGAAACGGAGGACTCCTCGCGAAATCTTTGCATCCAATACCTCAGTAATCTCGAAATCCTCCTCCTGATGAACTTGAACTGGCTGCGGAGCTGAGGGAGGAGTTGAGAAACGGTTGATGATAAGAGGTTTGAGTAAAGACACATGGAAGGCATTGGAAATCCGAAGATTCTTAGGAAGAAGAAGTTTAACACATACTGGATTAATTATTTGAATGATCCTATATGGACCAATGAAACGAGGGGCGAATTTCATAGGTGGAACCTTCAAACGAATATTTTTGGTAGATAACCAGACACGATCTCCAATTTTTAGTGGTGGAATAGCCCGCCTCTTCTTATCTGCAAAAGACTTATATTTGTTAGATGTCTTCTTTAAACAGGTTTTGACCTGAGACCAGATATTTTTGAAGGTCTGACAAACAGTCACCACAGCAGGAACTTGGGTGGGAGGGAGGGCAGGAAATTCCGGAAAAGACGGATGGTGACCGTGAACCACCAGCACTTGACTTTTTGAAGATGACTCCTGAGATCCATCTTCAACGTCCGATGACGTCACGAACGCCCGATGAGGAGGAAGGCGTTCAGACTGAACCTTATCACACAGATCCGTAGATGAAGGATCCTTTGGAGGAGGACCTGGTGGAATAGACGAATGCTGTCTTTTGAATGAAACCACTTGAGAGAGGCAACGATGATGACATTCAGCTCCCCAAGATGTAACTTGAGAAGTGCGCCAGTCAATCTGGGGAGAGTGACACTGAAGCCATGGAAGGCCTAAGACAATCGGACTTGTAGTAACAGGAAGAATTAAAAACGAAATCTCTTCATGGTGAAGCCCACCAATCTGAAGCGTTACTGGAGACGTACTCTGGGTGATGAGACCATTGATGAGACGTGATCCATCCATAGCAGTCACAGTAATCGGTGTTTTCAAAGTAATCACTGGTAGGGACCATTGATTCACTAATGATTTGGAAATGAAATTTCCTGCTGCTCCGGAATCAATCAATGCCTGTGACTCAAAGGCTTTGGTAACAAAGGAAATCGTAACATCAAAAGTGCAGGCTTTTAATTTCGTAGAAGGAGAGGACTCCAGGAACCCTAACCTTATCTCCCCAGTATTGGTTAGAGCCCGGCATTTCCTGGGACAAGAATTGAGCATATGCGTAGAATCGGCACAATAGATACAAAGTCTATTCTTTATTCTTCGGTCCCTCTCCTCTAAAGTTAATTTGGAGCGACCTATCTCCATGGGTATCACCGGAGATGAAGCTGGGTGAAATTGAGGATTTGAGAGAAGAGGTGTTTTAACCGAAGTTGTTTTCTCAGGTTCTCTTTCACGAAACCTCAGGTCTACCCGATGGCAAAGAGAGATCAAATCTTCTAAAGAGGAGGGTAGTTCTTGTGAAGTCAGTGCGTTTTTAATTTTATCGGAAAGCCCCTGCCAGAAGGCGGCAACTAGTGCTTCAGTGTTCCACTGAAGTTCAGAGGCTAAGATCCTAAATCGAATGACGTACTGAGCCACAGTGCGAGATCCTTGGCGAAGACGGAGAATGCTAGATGCAGCGGAAATAACACGACCTGGTTCATCGAATACACTTCGGAACGTGGAAATAAACTCGGCACTATCCTGTAACAATGGATCGTTTCTGTCCCACAGAGGGGAAGCCCATGCGAGAGCTTGTCCAGAAAACAATGAAATAAGATAGGCCACCCTGGAACGATGGGTAGAAAAATTTTGAGGTTGGAGCTCAAAATGAACTGAGTGCATTGAGTAAGAAAACCCCTACAAGTTTTGGGGTCTCCATCGTATTTTGACGGAGTAGGCAGGTGAAGCGTGGAAGCTGTAAACACCTGGGATGGCACTGGGGAAACGGAGGAAGGCACAGGAGCATCAACAGTAGTTGTGGCATCTTGCACAGACGGTCTTTGGGAGGCTAACGCCTGGTAACACCGCAGTAAATGCCGTTGACGAACTTCCTGTTGCTCAATACGGGTAACCAGATGCCGCAGCATCTCTTTGGCTGTAGGTTCGTATCTGGGTCTGTCATGGCCTGATCTTACTGTCACGGGCACTAGGAGTCTTTACCCAGGATCACCAGGTGGTAGGCTTACCAGAGTAACGTAGGTGGTAATAGGGTACTCTGGTAGCAGGGTGATCACAGAACAGTAAATAGCAGATGATGAGATGCTCAGGAAAGTCTATGACTAGCAACACTGGTAATATGGAGGTAGTAGTACACGAGGAACTGTATGGACAAGGACAGGTGAAGGTAGTCAGTGGTCTGCGATAGCAAGTTGTACCACTGTTATAGTGAGGAGGAATGTCCAACAGAAACGAGGAGGTGATGAGAGTCAGCGGTCTGCGGATAGCAAGTTGTACCGCTGTCTGAGTGAAGGAATGGAATCCAAGTGGAGGTATCCGGGGAGTCAGTGGTCTGCGATAGCAAGTTGTACCACTGCTATGTGAGCGGATACTGGAACAGGTGATACTGGAAACAGGGATCAGTGGTCTGCTACTAGCAAGTTGTACCACTGAATATATATGTGAGGAGGTGCACGGGGAGAGACTGCAACACAGGGTAAACACGGCACCTTAACACGATCCACAGTAATATGCACAATATAGATATATATATGAATATAAATGACTGAGCAGGTCTGCAATCTAGAAAGTCTCTTGAAGTAGTCCAGCACAATGATAACACAGTCAATGATGGCAATAGACTCAGCGGATAGCAGACTCCAGAGAGAACCAAACACAGTCCAGCAAGATATGCAATACACAGCACAGTCAATGAGAAGTATGCATACCGTGGTTCAGCAGTAGCAGTCAGATGGGATTGCAGCGGTACCTGAGCGGCTGGAGACCGACTGGATAGGAAGTCCTGCATAGGTGAGGCAGCGGTCTAGCAGGTGCAGAGCACAGGTGAGTAGACCAACAGGGACACGAATCCACAGGAGTCAGCAACACGTGGAACTGGACTCATAGGAGACCCAGGAGAATGGAGATGATCCAGCAGAGGGTAGTAGATGAGATACAAATCCAGTGCTGACAGGAGGGTAGAGACCAGTGGAACACGTGAAGGCGTGGAGAGTGGATCAGCAGGAGATGGACGATAGCGCTGACCACAGCAGCAGGGCTCAGCGGCACACGGAGGTAACCAGTAGCAACCACAGGAACCAACAGCGATGGGAAACAGGAGTGCAGCGCAGGGCAGGAGCTGTTGATCACGAAGTGTAGCAGATGGTCATGAAAGCGGCAGTCTCGAGGAAGTCACAGCAAAGATGAGATGAGACTGTAGTGCACGGAGGCAGCGGATAGTAATCAGCTGGCAGTCACGATGTTGAACACAGGCGAGTTGCAAGCAGGAGACTGTAGTGCACGGAGGCAGCGGATAGTAGTCAGCTGGCAGTCACGATGATGAACACAGGCGAGTTGCAAGCAGGAGACTGTAGTGCACGGAGGCAGCGGGTAGTAGCCAGCTGGCAGTCACGATGATGAACACAGGCGAGTTGCAAGCAGGAGCCCGTAGTGCACGGAGACAGCGGATAGTAGTCAGCTGGCAGTCACGATGATGAACACAGGCGAGTTGCAAGCAGGAGACTGTAGTGCACGGAGGCAGCGGATAGGAATCAGCAAACAGACTTGATGAGAAGCAGGTGAGTGAAGTAAAAGCTGGAGTGCACGGAGGCAGCGGATAGCAATGAGCAAACAGTCACATTGATATAAAATAACGTTGAAGTGGTTTAGAAGACTGTAGTGCACGGAGGCAGCGGATAGGAATCAGCACACAGTCCTGATGATACAGTTGATGGTAGAAGTGGTATGGGAACCACAGCAGTAGAAGTGGTTTAGAAGACTGTAGTGCACGGAGGCAGCGGATAGGAATCAGCAAACAGTCCTGATGATACAGTTGATGGTAGAAGTGGTATGGAAACCACAGGAATAGAAGTGGTTTGGAAACCACAGGAATCAGCAACGCTGAATACACGAGGAATACAGGAACACCTTCAGAGACTCATGAGGAATGAGACTCCAAGATCAGGCAACGTGGTGTTGACCACAGGTGCTTAATATAGGGAGTGTTGCCTGATCTGCCAATTAAGTTAAAGGGACATGCACTGAAGGATAGGAAAGGGCTACGCATGCGCAGACCCTCAGGATGGAGGATGGCCACGGTTCCTAAATGTCCGGGAAGAAGCACTCACGGTCCGGTGAGTGACAGGGAGGGGGGCAGGAGAGGAAGAGAGAGAGAAAGAGAGAAGATGGTGGTCGGAGAGAGGAAAGGGAGAGATGGAGAAGTCAGAGAGATTACAGAGGAAGGAGAAGACTAGGTCGAGGGAGTGACCAAGGCAGTGGGTAGAGGAAGAGGTCCATTGTGTGAGGCCAAGGGAGGAGGAGAGGGTGAGCAGTTTAATGGACGCAGGGTCAGTGGGGTTGTCGATAGGAAAGTTAAAGTCGCCAAGGATGATGGAGGGGAGGTCAGAGGAGAGGTGGTGAGGAAGCCAGGCGGCAAAGTTGTCAATGAAGAGGGAGGTGGGACCAGGGGGGCGGTAGATGACAGTGACGCGGAGGTGGATGGGGTAGAAGAGACGAATAGAGTGGGCTTCAAAGGAGGAGAAGGAAAGAGAGGGTTCAGGGGGGATGACACGAAAGGTACAGGCAGAGGAAAGGAGGAAACCCACACCACCGCCTTGACGGGCTCCGGGTCTGGCGGAGTGGGTGAAGGAGAGGCCACCATAGGAGAGAGCGGCGGGGGAGGCAGTGTCAGAGTCAGAGAGCCAGGTTTCAGTAATGGCAAGAAGGTTAAAAGAGTTGGACAAGAAGAGGTCATGGATAGCGGTGAGTTTGTTGCGGACGGATCTAGCATTCCAGAGGGCACAGGAGAGGGGGAAAGAGGGAAGAGGAGAGATGGGGATGAGGTTGGCAAGGTGGGCAGTGCGTTGGGGAGGGCGGGGGGAAGAGGGGGGGTGGGGCGCCGGGAGAGAATGGGAATGGCGTGTGAACAAGGGGGCATAGTGAGGGGGGAGAGAGGCGGAGGGGGGCAGAGAGGAGCGAAGGACAAGGGGGATAAGAGAGCCAAGGAAGGAGGGTGGAAGGGAAGAGGAGGAGGGAAGGGGTCAGATGGGAAAAAGGGGGGGCAGAGTCGTCAGAAAAGTCTTGTATAGACTCTCCACAGAGCTCTTATTGACTGGGTGATTGGTTAGAATTTTTTGAGTGCTTTAACCATTCAGCCACAAAAGAAATGGTGGGAAAAATATTTGAATGGGTGCACATTCATTTACATGCTAATATTCTTAAATTGGCAAAATAAATGACTACTAGTTATAATAGCATTAACATACATGACAGTAAAAATGTTCAGAATAATCACAAATGGCATTCAAATGTAAGTTACGTTAATGAGTTCTGTTTATGAGAACTAATTTTCACAAATGACATAAAGTCACACTGAAACTGCTAATAATTAGAGATGTTCGAACTGCCTGCAAATTTCTCTATTTGTTTAGTTTCTGAAACTAGTTTGTTGAAACTATGCAAAAATGTGAAAACTTGTTTGAGCCTGTTCAACTATGTTGTTGTAGTTTAAATTAATATTTTCAATTCTTTGAATTCTGTTCTGTCCTGTCTAAAAATATGGATTTTTTTTTAATTTAATTATATTATTAAAAAGGGTTTTAAAATATATATTTTTTTAAAAAATGCATTTTTTTAAAATGCAAAAAAAGTGAAATACAAACTTAAATGCAGATTGCAAAACTTGAACCTGAAAGGTGGACCGAGAATGGTGAATGGTGAATGTAAGCCACAAACTGCACACCATAAATCCATATTTGGGTCTATTGACGACTATCTGTCCTTCAAACAAGTGAAACCAGTAAAGACATATCAGTAGCTGTAGAAATTTGCAAATTATAAAATGATGAGGCAATAATTGATCCACAATTTCTCCATTCAGTCGAGATTTAAATTTGAAAAATATATTATCTCACCATAGTAGACCACTTATTTAGAATGGAAATGATGAGCTGCTGAGAAATTACAGATAATTTATTTGCATAGTAACTGCTGACGGTCATCATCATTATTGTGTATCATTGCACCAGCCCTCCAGCACTCGCAAGAGATATGTCTTCTGATAGACTTGTCTGCTGATGTGTCCATGTCTACTTGAGTCGCAATTATGTGAATATGTCATTACCGTTCTTGGGCTGCACTTGACAACCCCCTACCCTCCCCCGCTTTGCCTCTTTATGCGTAAGGATTCAGAAGTTTAAGATGTACAAAAATCTGTAATTGGACATATACAAACTCTACATAAACCACTAAGTGTTTTACACAAGATCACTGTAAGAAATGCTAATGTTAAAAGCTTTTGAAAAATTTCATGATTGTTATTTAAATTTGATATTATTCTTTTTCTTATTTTAATGTTATCTAAATTTATTTTAAATATTTTTAAAAATGTATGTAGTGTAAATATGCAATTTAGCAACAGATTTGAAAAACCAAATTGTAAAATTAGACATCAGCAGTAGCAGGATATGAAAGCTGAAAGAACTGCTGATTGTGGCGCGACAACACCAATTTGAGGGGACTGTCCCTCCATCAGGGGCGAGTTGGGCCCATGTGCAGGGGGGCATGTGCTTGTCCACATTACATTTTGGGCTGCCTGGTCAGCAGTGGGTGGGGGGGGTGCAAAGCCCGCCAAGTACCACTACACTATTGACAGAGAGTCGACGCATCAACTCTCTGCTCACTGCAGCGTCCTGGGGGGAAATGTATGAAGCTCCGGGTTCTTCAACATCCGTGAGTTCGGCGTCTTCAGCGCTTAAATTTAAAGCGGCGCTGCCTTGTAAAGGGAAACTTCCCTTTACAAGGCAGCGCCACTTTAAATTGAACCCGGAGCTTCGAACATTTAAATTGAACCCGGAGCTTCATACATTTACCCCCTGGTGGGAAAAAATGACGTCAGGAAGCTGCTAGAACAAAGGAGACAAGAGGAGCCAGCATGGACGCAACAAGAAGAAGCAGGAAGAAGTTACAGAAAGAAGACACAGAAAGAAGAAAAATAAGAAGCCCCGGAATGCTCAGGTAATTAAATTACAAAGGAGGGTGGCATGGAGGCAAGAGGGGGCTGAAGATGAGCGGGCTGGGAACAAGAGGAGGCTGGTGAGAAGAGGGTGCTGCAGACAAGGGGGGGCTTGTGAGAAGGAGGGGCTGGAGAGAAGAGGGAGCAGGAGAGTAGAGAGAAGGGAGGATTTTTTTATAGTATGATACATTCTATAAAAACATAAGTCATATTCAAAATAAATCAGTAAAATATTATTTTTCAATAATAATCTCTATTAAATGTGAGGAAAGTTATAACCTACAATTTAATTGTGGGGCTGATGGGGAAATAGACATTTGTATTACATGGAAATGTTAACAATTTAATGTCGAGGCTGGTGAGGGATGAAATCGGTCTGTTTGTTAAATGTGAAAGTTATTAATTTAATGTCTTGGCTGATGGGGGTTATGTTTGTTTATTAATTGGGAATGTTATTAATTTATTGTAGGGGATTGATTGGGGAGAAGGAGGCTATTAATTTAATGTCGGGCTGGTTAGGGGGAAGGAGGACTAATTATTAAACATGGGTGCTATTAATTTGATGTCGGGGCTATATGGAGGAAAATAGACATTACACTTAAATGGTATTAATTAAATTCTGGAGCTGATTGGGTGGAAGTAGGCCTGTTTATGAAACAGAAAAATCTACTGATTTAATGTTTGTCAGGATGTGGGGAGGGAGGCCTAGATTCTTCACTCACTGCTCAACTGTTCAGAAGGTGAATAATAACTATTTCTTTTCCAAACAGTACACCAACATTCCAGCATCAGCCAAGTAGCAACAGAGCATAAGACCAGCAGGCAGAAGACACCAGCGATGCTTAACCACTGAGAGACAGCATTTACTCCAACAAATGTACGTTGTGGAGGGAGGGAACCTATTGGTTCAGTGGCAAACGCGGTGCAGGCAGCCTATGCAGTCCGCGAATAGTTGGCAGCATCGCATACCACTCGATATGGGTGTCTCATTTATTGATAGAATATACAGCTACAATAATCTATCAATGGGTGATGCGGCCGAATCCAGTAGTATGTGATGGCCGCCTATGGGATGCATAAGCTGTCTACACCACATTTCTCTGATGACAGTGCTACAGGGCTTCTCCCCTAGACTTAAGGAGCCCATGGAGCAACAAATAACTGTGTGAGTGTGTTCACCACAGTATTATTAGGCTAGGGTGTCAGATTATAATCCATTATAATCAGACATGTATGTAAAAAAGGGAAGGAACATATACAATAAAATCCAATATAAAGGGAGGTTTTTTTTGTTGCATTATTTTTTTTCATTATTTAAGATTTACATTTATAATAACAAAAGTACCGCTAGATTAAGCAACACTAAAATTAAGCAACACCTCTTTTTTGCATTGATAAATATATACCAAAAAACCCCTTTAAGTATAGACAGTTACTTATGGGCCAGTGATGTGTGCTTGTCCCCTGGGCTGAAGTCTGCCAGCCAGCCCCTGCCCGCCATCCTGTGTTAAAGAACTTTTCAATTCAAGACAGTTGGGAGATATGTCCCACAAAGTTATGGCCCTTCAATGCCATGCATACCAATGGCAGGTGTACGAGACATTGCAGTTATGTTTTTTAGGAAGACTGGAGCTTGCCCATTGCTTCTGAAATGCTGTACATGGCTCCAGAGGATGTGATCTCCATTGTGAATTGATCACACCCCATGTAGCCTGACCACAGCATTTTCCCACACGCTGTTCCTTTGTCCCGAATCTTCAATAAAAAATGTTAAGAGGTATGCATATGAGCGAAACAAGGACCCAAACACTAATCTTGCACACAGGCCCACTAATTTACTGCAGCTCCCCTGCATTTATAAGATTGTGTATTTATGTAACCATAAAAATAATGAACCACATCATGAAATGGAAAGAAAAATGGCCACCAAATGACTTAGGGATTAATTAAACAAGGAGAAATTAATATATTTATAAAATGGGTTAATATGCTAAAATATACTTACAAAAACAACAAGACATACAGGACAAAAATAACTATGTGAGAAAACATGAGTAAGATTGTGACAATAATCCAAAGAAAATTTGGCAAGAAAAGAACGTCAATACAAGTTATGGAATGGTCTGAAATGAAAAGAAACATTTCAAAATAATGAAAAGAAAGAATTTAAAAAAAATAAGTTTACATTTTTAAATGACTTGAATGTTTATGATGCATCTCTGATTACCAAGAACTAATTGTTTTTTTTCTTAAAAAAATGTCCTGGACTGCAAGAAAGAAGTCAAAACAAATATTTGAGAAAAGGTATATGTAAACCTTATATATGATTAACAAAATACCTATGATGAATTTTAAACAATATGATAAATCATATAAATTACATGCAGTGAAAATTTACTTGTCATCATTCCATATTAAAAGAATATTACTGACAGTTCTTTATATTGTGCCTACATATTATGCAGTGCATTTGTGGAGGTGTCCCCGGAGAAGACCCCCGCCAGCGCTGTGTCCCTGGAGGGACAGAAGATGCCTCCGGAGCCGGTGCCCGTGAAGAGGCGAAGAAGACAAGCAGTCGGCGGGGAGCCCTTGTAAGGGCTGAGAGCGCCCCCGCCTCCAGAGAAGGCAGAAGACCCACGCCGAACAGGAGAAGAGGCGCCGCCGGCTGGAGGGTCTGGAAGACCCGGAGAAAGAAGGCAGAAGACGGCGTGGCAAGTTGAGATTCCTGCGCAGAGCAGGTAAGTATACTCAACGTTAAATTCGGGCACTAGGCCCGGGGCCACGGTCAAACACAAGGCCCGTGGGGACGAAGTAAATTAGGGGCACAAGGCCCAGAGACCTGGGCACTAGGCCCTTACGAGTTAGTGGGCCAGTAAGCCATAATACTTGTCTATAAAGGGCACAAGGCCCTGTTAGTTAGGCAGGGGGCGTGAGAGCCCCAGGTATAAAAGGGCACAAGGCCATTAGGTAGTTAGTGGCCTAGAGGCCATAGGAAGGCCAGAGGGCCTGAGTAGGGGCTGGTAGCCCGTAGGCTATAAAGGGCGCAAGGCCCTCAGTTAGTCAGGGAGGCCACAGGCCTCAGTAGGCAGGGGCTAGGACCCCTAGTTAGCAGGGCACAAGGCCCTAGTTAGTGGGCTCAGAGCCCTGAGGTAGAGAGGTGGCTGAGGCCCATTAAGCAGAGCACAAGGCTCTGTGTGCAACTGGGCAAGAGGCCCATGGTGTGAAGGGCAGAAGGCCCTGGAGGTGGTGAGATAGAGGCGTGGGAGCCTCGTGAGTGTAGGCGCGGTCCTGTGTGAGGTGAGCACACGTAGTTAGGAGGTACAGTAGAGCGGAGGCTCCTGTGGTGCTGTAGCAACCAGCTGGTTGGCTAGCAGCGGTGTGCTCTGGTAAGTAGCTTACAAAGTACTGTATATTGTATTCTGTCTGTGCGGCGGGTATTGTTGAATTACAGTATTTTGGGTGTGCTACATATTTGTGTCCAGGGGCAAGACGTCAGGCCCCCATTTAAGGTAGGCTCTTGTTCCTGTGTTGTTCTGTGCTAACCCGTGCTGTGGGGACAAGTGTAGTTACCAGCATACACATAGTCAGGGGAGAACACACGTAGTTTTCCTGTCCCTTAGGTCCCCGGGGTCACACTGGTTCCCAGAGATGGTGGCTGAGTGAGTTGGTGGTAGTGCAGCACACCTTGAGGCAGTTCCAGGGGCGGCTGTGGTTCTGATTGAGGGTCCCCAAGGCCGGTTCCGTGCAGGTGGACCTGTGGTTCCGGACGTAGGGACACGTGTGAGATACCCGAGTACAGGCAGTCGGGCGGTTCAGTTCGATCGGCTGTTCCGTGCGGCAGTCGGCCCGCGGGTTAGTGTGCTGTTCCACTGAGCCTCAGCCGGGCTTGAAGCAGCCGGTCCTTAGGGTCTGTGGGTGACCCCATCGTAAGGAGACAGTCTCCTTGGTTAGACCTGGGTGAGGGGGCTAGGAACCGCCCTCCGGTTTAGTCCGTGAACACCGGCTGGTGTTCCCCGTAGTGTGTAAGTGAGCAGTTCCGTTAGTGCACCACACCTAGTTAGTCATAGTGGTTTGACTTAGTTGCGTTGCCGACCATTAGAACGTTGTTAGGGTCGGGTCGCTGTTGTAGTCAGTTTAGTGTTTGTGGGTGCATACCTTTAGTCTCACTGAGAGCGCAGAGGGAGGCTGTGTGTTCTTGTCATCCGCAAGTGTCGGGAAGGTGCAGGAGAACCGGATCGGAAGTGGGAGTGTCCCGGTGAGTATCACGCTCGATTCCCCCTTTCAGTTAGGCCCTCACCGGCAGGTGTGTGAGGTACTTGAGGCGGGATTAGTCCTCGGACTAGTCTTGGTCTTAAGTGCCTGTAGTCCCCCGCGTCTTGGCAAGAGCAAAGCGAGGAGGCGGCAAGTGGGCTTGGACTGAGAGTGTCCTTGTTCGTTGCCGTATTCTCGGACAGCCCTTACCTGGTAGGCACGGCCGTAATCTCGGTCTCTTTCTTAGAGGGACGTGGTTGGAGGTGACAGGGTTTGCGGCTGCGGATCTGCTGGGATTGGATTGCAGCTGGGATATCGGAAGCGGACTGGAGGTGACCATCGTTTTCAAGGTAAGTTTTTTTGTGTTGCGTCTGTCCCTGTTTTCCCCGCAGGTGGCGTTACACATTACAGAGAATATTTATTCATTTACAACAGTTTCTACCCAGTGGAGCTTACAATCTATTTTCCCTATCACACGAACATACACACTAGGGTTAATTTTATCTGAAGCCAATTAAACTGTCAGTAGGCCTTTGGAGTGTGTCACCATGTTGTCCATCTGGAAAAATTATAGCATGTCCCAGATACCACAAATCCATGCCTTGTTTTGATGAGGGCATGATTATTTCATGGAAAATGCACCACCTTTGGATTTTTAAAACCAGAAAAATCAGCAAGTGTATAATATATTGCACATTAAAAAATAACAGTTAATTAACAATATATAATATTAATTAACAATGTAGGTCAATGTCTATGCTATACATTTAAATTTAACTTACTTGTATAGCTATATAAAAGAAAACATTTGATATCTATAATGATTATTGTGTATTAAATAATAACACCAAGCATGAGGAGCAGCATGTTTTCAAATGCAAAATGATATATAACAGTAAATATAACTCTGGGATTTACATTAAAATACACAGTTAACATACTGTAATTAAACAAACATTTATTCACACTGGCATTGTATATTGTAATTCTTTTGCACTCATTCTCTGTTATCATTATTTGTATTTTCACTATAAATAACTTTCCGCACATTTTATGCAAGAGCAATAAAAACATTCAATATTGCAATGTGTGCTATGTATTTGTGTGCTGTAGATGACTCTTTACTGTTGTTTATACTTGTACTACATTTTTGCAATCTAGAAATCAATAAGATACAGTAGTGTCACCCAGGGGGGGGGGGCGGCAGACTTTAGCCCAGGGGGCAAGCATACAGCACTGGTCCATAAGTAGCGGCCCATACTTACAGGGTGGTTTTTGGTACAATATATATTTCTCTATATAAAAAGAGGCTATTTTAGTGATGCTTAATCCATATATATATTTTTATGCACAGGCCCAAAGCTGGATCAAGACTCTGGGGGGGCTGGGCACTTTAGACAGGGTAACCCCCTATGATGTAGCATGGTTATCATTTTAGACAAATACACAGGCAATACTGTGTGCACTACTGTTAGGTGCACACAGTTCTGCCTTCACGAGCAGCACACAGTGAAGTGGGACATACCTCCCAACTGTCCTATGCGAAACAGTCACTCAAATTCGGGACTGTCCCACCAGAATCAAGACAGTTGGCAGACTGTCCTGCTCTCTCCTAACTGTTCTTGTAACTTTCACCATTTGTGGCTGCTGGTTACTTTAGCTCATTTGCTGGTTGTCTGGATCCTGGAATATTGAATATTTGGAAAAAAATGGGTACATAAAATTTAGAAAACTCCAACCAGTCCCAGTGTTAGATCAATAGCACCCACGTTTTATAATTAGGCCTCCCTCCAGCCACAACATTAAAATAATAATATTCACATTTGCTAAATAGATCTCTTTCCCTCCAATCAACCCTGTCATTAGACAGCAAACACATTTAATATATAAACCTATTTCACTCATTCCAAACATCCCCAGCAATAATTTAAATAGCATTTACATTTAAGAAATATTACCATTTCCCACAACAATCACAGGGATTACATTTTCCACAAACAGCCCACAATCAATAAATAGCTCCCAAACCACCCCAGTATTAAATTAAAGGTCCAATTACCCCATTATAAATTCATAGGCCCCACTATTAAATTAACTTGCCCCACCATCACCCCACAAATAAAACAGCGCCCAATAATTAGCCCCCACCTGCACTCCACAATTAAATTAATAGCCTACCACCCACATTATATTAAGACCCGCCCTCCCTCACATGCTACATTCATATACTGCCCCCCCCCCCCCCCACACACACACACACTACATTAATTTACTGGCCCCTACACACATACAGACTACATTCATTTACTGGCCCCACACAAACACATTGCATTCATATGCTGTCCCCTCACACACACACACACACACACACACACACACACACTACATTCATATGCTGCCCCATACACACACACACAATGCATTCATATACTGCCCCCCCCCACACACAATATATTCATATACTGCCCCCCCACACACACACACAATACATTCATATACTGGCCCCCACAAAATACATACATATACTCCCCACACACACACACACACACACACACACACACACAATACATTCATATACTAGCCCCCTCAATACATTCATATACTACCCCCTCACACACAATACATTCATACACTGACCCCCCCCCCCACACACACACACACACACACACAATGCATTCATATACTGGCCCCCTCTCATACAGACATTAATTTAGCATACTGACACACATTCCCTTCCCCGGCACTTACCTGGTTAAATCTGAGCGCACTGTCAGTTTCTTCACACATGGGATGGCACCTGTCACGTGGTGCGCGTCCCATGTGACACAAATAGAGGCGCACCGCGCGCACACATAGTGGAAGGGAGGACATATCGTTAGGATCCGCGGCCATTTGAAGAAAGTGGCTGGTCCCAGGGGGGGAAGAGGGCAGCCAACAAGTAAAGACTATAGGGACCTGGCAGCCCAAAATACCCTTTTTTGTCTGCCCCAGGGGGCATGAGCTCTCTGCCCCCCCCGGCCCAGCCCGCCCCTGGTGTCACCCTTACATTTGATGTAGAGATGATCAAAGTTGTGGTTACATTTTGCACAAATTGAATTGTGCAGCACAACAGCAGTTTTGCAGAGGTTTGAGGTCCCTTATCATCTAAGTTCTGCTTTTACTTTGCCACTCAGCCTTTTGCAGAGCTGAGGCAACAACATTTTTAATTCACTCTGCTCTTTATTGTGCTTTGTGTATAATAAGGGAGAAGTCCAGGTAAAAGAAAAACAGATAGTTGAATTCTGGGTCAAATCCAGTCCGAGTACAGTGTTGTTGTAATTGCAGTTGAGATGCAGATTCGTCTGTCAGAGACTACAGTATATCACTTGTGGGTTGGTGCAAATATACACTGATGATGATGGTCTTTCTGAAACAGATAGTGATTGCTTTATTGATCATGTATATATTATATAATTTTGTCTGAGTATTTTAGAATGGATTATTCATACATAAGAAGGAGGATTATACCTGCTGTAGTATAAAGGAAGTTTTATTTAAATCAAATGTAATAAAGCATTGTTAGAAAAAACTATTCTTGTGCCTGGTTGTGTCTAATTGTATCTGATGTACACCTGACATAAACCTGTTGCATATGCTACTGGTGTAGAGCTGGATGTACCTTGATATGTCTCTGATTGCATATGAGCAGAAGCACACATTTTTTAGTGCAAGCTTTCAAAGCTTTTTTTGTATGTATATGCGTCCAACTCAACATCAGCACCATAATGATGTTAGAAGTAAGCTTTTTGAGATTGAAAAAAATGCTAGTTTACATCAAACAACAGATTGCAGACATCTACCTAATGCTTGAACTTGTGAATGTACAAATGTTATTGTGTATTCACAAACCGTTTTCTTTCATTTGTAATGTACATGCTATGAATTAAGAGTCTTTTTTTATTTTTAAATCTAATCCTTAACAATAATATCTGTGCAAGGTTAACATAATTTAAAGAAGTGACATTACTCACTAATCCTGTATTTAAATAAAATCATCAGTGCTTGCAAACGTGTCTATGTATATGTTTGTGTGGCTCTCCCAATTGTTGCAATATATTTTAATATTTTTTATGTATTCTAGATGAATATGTTGTGTGGCCACAATGTTACACTGATACCATGGAAGGATGGAGGCTACCATGAAGACAAGAAGCCAAAAAATGCATGCAGCTTCTGTCCACACAGCTTGCATAGCCAATAGCTTTATACAGAGAAATTCATCTCTATCTGTCTATGAAAACTTCTGTGAGCCACTTGAAATATTGCAAGCTGATAGAGAGCCCTTTCATCTCCAGTACTGAAAGCTTGCCTCAAACAGTAAACAGATTGTGTGGTCGTTTTAACTGTATTATAGGAAATGGAACTCAATCAGCCTCTACTATAACAGGCTTATCTAAGCATTCAGGGTCACTGTATGAGCAATTCTTTAACTAGCCGATGGCTATCACCAAATTGTGGTCTATATTGTTATTAGACATACCTGTCAAGAGAATCAATACAAGTGAGGCAATGCCCCCAATCTACCCAAACAATACCTTGACCTGCCAAAACCACATCCATTTCTGCTAATGTAAAGCTCATTTTACAGTAAGCCACATCTGTTGGTTTGAGACTGTTGACAGATGTAATAAAAACAATAGATTTGGCTATACGTATTCAATAACACCCAGAAAATATTGATTAAGGTTTGATGTTAAAAAGGTTTCTTCACTGCTGCCCTTAATTTGTATATTCTCCACATGTATTGAATGCATGCACAATTACAAATTTTAACTTTAAAAGTAAATCAGTGGTGTACTATTTAATTAAAGTAAAGCTGGGTACACACTACAGCACTTAGAGATGATTATCGGGCCAATCAAATGATAAACGACCACTCAGCCCAATATCACATTAGTATGCACACTGCAACAGTGAATGATTATCTCTCCAAAGCATATTGTATCATTTCATTTGATTTTTAAACCAGACTAAAAATGTCGTTCAATGGTGGAACAATGTTGATCCAATTTTGCAGTGTGTATGCACTCATAAATGGCAGTGTCAGTAGATCTGTGTATAGTGTGTACCCAGTCTTCCTCTGTTAGCATATTGTGCTACTGTCTTAACTAACAGAAAAGCATGCATTTACAAAATACGGTGGAGAATATCCTGCTCATCCAGTTTTCTGATGAGATTGGAATCAATATTTTGCTTGGGGCTTGTGAGTTAAAGTGATGTCCGTATAATATTAAATGAGTACTAAAGCAACCTTGCATTCATTTTGAATTTAACACTCTTTTATTAAATAAACATTAAGGTGTCTCCATACCTCTTACTGTGTCTTCAGCAACATTGGTCCAGCACTCAGATTAATAGCAAACTTATCTATAAAATATAGCAGTACCATTGGCTGTTGTTGTAGCTTCCCAAGATAAAAAAAATGACACATAAAAAACCCATAATAACTTTAAAATGTCTACCTACAGGCATCTTTTTGCTTACATCTTTGTTCTCCAGGTCATCAAATAATCTAAGCCCATGTTATTTATAGGCTAGTTGGATTGTCTCTTTCTTACTGATGCTGTGTTGTTAGAGCCAAGAAAGGTTCTGCACCCTCCTAGGACCATCTTCACCATGACTACTTCTAACCTGATGTCAGATGCCTTTGATGTCTGTTCATTCTTTCTGCCCTAGGATTTTGACTGACGCAGAGAGATGTGAATTTTTCTACCCACTGGGGATGACTACATTTGGTTTGGCAAATGGTTACCAGTCAGATGTCTATACTAATTATATTATAGTTTTGCCAGTGGGTGTAGGGTGTGCAGTGCATGCAGGCAAACAAGTCATGATAGCCCTGTGCCAGCCAGCCCCTTGATCTGTGGGCCTACCCCAGACCCATCCAGTCCTCTTCCAGCAGCAGCAGAAGAGCTGGAGTCCCATGTCACTGATATGCTTGAAGCTGCTGTGCTCATGACATGATCTGGAAAAAGGTCTTCAGCCCCTCTACTATTTGTGCGCCGAGTGGACAGGTAGGACGGTGTATGGCCGGAGCAGCTGCAGGACACCGGACATGGCTGTGAAAAAGAGGAAAGACCACTAATAAGAAGAGAGTTAATTATAGAGGGGGTTCAGAGGGGGATCAGAGAGCAGTTATACATTGATCTTAAGGAAATAAGGAGGAACATAGATAAGGGGAAACAGGATTAAGGGAAATTGATAATGTGGAGCAAAGTAGAGAAGGATTTGCAATGTAGAGATGCGCATAAGTGGTGAAAAAAGAAGAAAAGAGAGATAGCAGGGCATGAAAATAGTGGTAGTTAAAGGAGCCGATGAACAGTGCCTCTCTTTGAGAAACAAATCAGAAATAAGACATAACCAAAAAGTAAGGGATATGAAAAATAGCATATAGAACAGAGCTGAAAGGGGGAAATAAAATTATTAGGCTTAAGTGGATATAACTGATAAAGAAGGGGAGAACTGCAAGAAGAATGAGAAATATTGTAGTGTCAAAGCGGGCGGCAAATTGGGGAATCAATGCAGACAGAAATAAATGAAAATGTTATTAATACAGAAAGAGTGGACAGCCAAGAGGAGACTAAGGTAAACTGGTACTATATAACTAGAGGGAGAGAGTGATTAATTGAAACAGATAAAAGGAAAGCAGGAAGATGATAAAATGATAGGGAGCATAGAGTATAGAGTTTGGGGGCACTACTTCAGCCCTTTGACTTGCTAGCCCACCTTGCCTTTATCTAGAAGGGTACACAATATGTTCTTCTCCCCTCTAAGGGGAGGGGGTGAAGTGGGATGAATAGCAGAGGTATGGTAATAAAATGAAATGTTGGGATGAGGGAGATAGTGAGATGTCTGCATTATATTGCAGACCTGGGTTATGATAACGTAATTGGTTTTAAGTCGCTGAAAGTACACAAGATGTAGTCATTAACTGTTATAAGTGCAGAATGCGGAATCTGATCTTTATTATATTTACCATATCATCATCATCATCATCATCATTTATTTATATAGCGCCACTAATTCCGCAGCGCTGTACAGAGAACTCATTCACATCAGTCCCTGCCCCATTGGAGCTTACAGTCTAAATTCCCTACTATAGACACACACTCACACACAGACAGACAGACATGGAGAAACTAGGGTCAATTTTTGATTGCTGCCAATTAACCTACAAGTATGTTTTTGGAGTGTGGGAGGAAACCGGAGCACCCGGAGGAAACCCACGCAAACACAGGGAGAACATACAAACTCCACACAGATAAGGCCATGGTCGGGAATCGAACTCATGACCCCAGTGCTGTGAGGCAGACGTGCTAACCACTAGGCCACTGTGCTGCCCATATAAACACAATATATATATATATATATATATATATATATATATATATATATATATATATATATATATATATATATATATATATATATATATCAGTGATAAATATTTCTAATTATATGTAAGCTTCCTTATTTCTTTAATTAAACATTAACATTAAACTATTTTAATATGGTATGAGGGTAAATACATGGCTACCTTTCCTAGATGGCATAGAATCCTTCATTCTCTCCCCTATTACACTGATCACCAACACCACCTAACTTTTCCTTGGAATGGACCCTCATATTTGGACCTATAACCCGATCTACATTTTCTCATGGTATGTTGAATTCCAAATAAACCAAAATCATGGTATGCTTCAAGGCTCTATAATAATATCAATGAGGTCTGCCAATGTCCTTAGCATTTTTGACTTTGACTTTACAATATAGGTGACTTGATCAAATGTAAACCTCTTGGCAACCAATGGATCCATTGTCTGGTATTGACTTGAGGTCCTAATCTTAACATGTGCAAAGGCAACCTTTATCATAATACACAATGACTCAGTCTAGCAGTCAAACACAAATATACATCTCTATGCATACATATTCAAACTAGTTAATTATTTAACACCTAACGTGTACTATATATATATATATATATATATATATATATATATATATATATATATATACATATATATATATATATATATATATATATATATATAATTATATATATATATATAATTATCTATCACATGTTATTTCAGACAATTCCACCTTACTCCTACTGCTTACTAAGCTATATTTTATTTTATTTAAACGATTGCCTATATGGTACCACTGGGCTTGTGAGAAGTAACACCGTTTCCAGGAGGTGAATAATGCTTATACCTTTTCCAAACAAAATGCCAGCATTCTATGATCCAGCAAAGCAGCAATAGACATTAAGGCATCAGCAGCAGATTGTCAGAGCTGAACAGAACAGGTAGGTGAGAGCAGCATAGTCTGCCAATTGTACTGATTGTGGTGGGTCAGCCTCAATTTTAGGTGTCTGTCCTGATTTTCTTTGTAAAAGAACTTTTCAGGGACAATTTGGAGTGATGGCCCTTCAATGCTGCAAGTACCACATGTGTCGTAGGGAAAGGGGAAAGGGGCTACAGGAGACTTAACACTCCCTAGGGCTCCCTGCTGCTGGGGACTCCCCTTGGGGATTTGGTGCAATGGTACTCGTACTGTGTCCTGATTCTTCATTCCAAATTGTTGGGAGGTGTGCATATTGGAAGGGGGAGGTATTAATATTGCATATAGGCCCTGAGAGAATCCTCTCCATTCAGCCAAGACTTACTTGCATGGCTTATGAAATTTACAGAAAGTGGAATTCAATAAGTCACTTGGCTGCGGCACCTCCTTGGAAGAAGATCCAGAGACTTATTGGTCCAGAGTCTCAAAAAATAGGGTAACATGCTTAATAATGACTATTACATCTAATAAAGCTTCTAAATCAATTGTGACAAATTCAGCAACTGGTTTTGTTACAGTTAATTGCCTCTAACACTTTTCTATCTATTTCTCTCTATTCATAGGTATGCATTAAAGTCCTTTGGATTAGAATGGAACACCAGATTTGGGTTAAATTTCAATGCTACATCTGGAGTATGAACTGCCCCTTATAACATTTTCAAAAATGACAGAAATTCTGACATGATATTTGATTGATTCATTAATATCCCTGGGGGTAAATGTATCTGCGCATTCTGCAAGTGGCTGATAATAGGTGACTTTGCAAGATAGGTATAAAATCGCAATGCCTTCCCAGGCAAAACTTGTAGAACCTGCAAACACTTTTTTAAGCTGAATTAATATATCTAGCCAAGCAGCATTCAAAGAGCAACTTTCTATTTTGTTACATAAGAATGTGTTAATAGATAGCTAGATTCTCTCTTCTGTTATAGAATGATACTAATAACCTATGTCTATTTCCACTTATATAATTCCTTTACTAAACCTCTACCTTTTTTACATTGAAAATCTTGTAACTAAAGCATGTTTTATCAATAATTGCTTATTAATGAGAGTAAACATGCATGCATGCTTTGTACAGTTTAAATACATTTGCAGAGAAAAATAAACTGACTGGTTAATTGGTTAATATTTTACATAATACTGAATTAACTTAAAAGTTCTGCTAATTTTCATCTTGCTGCGACCTCTTACGGTATAAAACAAAAACAAATGTTGTTTCCTTTACATAGAGACAACTTCAATTACTGGATGCACAATTTTCACAGTGGAAGTAGAGTTAGATGCAATTTTAGAGTATTTTATTTGATTCCATAGGACAGTAGAACTATATGCTTTCATACTATAATACTTTAGCTATAGCTGTTTCCGAAGATGAAAAGAAAAAGTCACAAATCATCTCTACATTACAGCCATATGAGAGCTATCTGTAACAAGAGCTCGAATCTTGATAGAAAAGGCACTAAAACAATTATTTTCTAGTGCTTTAAAAGTATGGGAAGTAACTGAGAAATACAAAGTGACTACAAACTTCAAATATTTTATTATTTATTTATTTTTATGAAATGTCCATGTATTAACAAGTTTGTTATCAAGCTTATATTATCAACATTGACTCAGTATCAAGTCAGCCAGTGAGAGGCAAAATATCGTACATGAAGGGAAAAGTTGATACTATGCCTTGTTGGAGTCACTTTTACTTATGATGAACATGCTTTCTGTGATATTGCGGTGATACTGGGCAACTAACCATTATTGCTATGTGTGTGGCCACCAAAGACTGTGATACTCAATAATTAGAACCTATAACAATCAATAGAATCCCTATTGAGCATGTCAGTAAAAGCAGTTTTGAGATTTCTGCTCTTCAGGCCTAGGGGCTGAGTGGAATCATATCATGTGTGGCCAATTGCATGCTGTCAAAATGACATAAGCATTATTATTATTATTACATTCTACTTTTTTTAAAAATGTGGAAGTAGAGATCATACCATCTATAGCTGTCAGAGACAGATCAAGAAACTCAATATTAGTTTTATGATATTTATAAGTAAATTTAAGGTGATAATCGTTCTGATTCATATAGTCCACAAAAGCCCGTGCACGTGGTTCACCCCCTTTCCAAATAAAAAATGAATTGTCTATGTAACGGCCATAGAGGATGAGATACTTAGGTTTGACACTTAGGATACATAGTAATGTCAATATACTATTCTTGTGATGTGTCGCCAGGAATCTGGTAAGAGACTTTGTCAAACCTTTGATACTATCAATTGGAGTCCTGTCACTACTCACGTAGCTGATCCTCCCTCATTACACTGATCTACAGCTCCACACTGCAATTCTATGCTATTTAGGAACTCTGTCTTTACGAGTTTTTGTCATACCAACACAACGCACAATAAGAAAAGAGAAGTGGTTGCGTACAGTTGCTGGACTGGTTCATACCTATAATTTTTTTAAATATTTTTGAACATCGTGTAGGTGCACCTACTACTGATACTACCTCACATGGGTTTATGTGTTTAAACTGTATTTACTATTTTTATGTTGTTCTTAGAATGTTTTAATAAATTTACCCTTTTTTTAATTGTATTACGTGCATGAGTGCTTTGTGGCAGACTCGGTTATACCATCGCTATTTTTGGTTATTTACATATACATTTTTGGGGTGCAGATCCCCAGTGCTGGTACCTTGTCTAAGCAGCCATCTATAGTACCAGAACAAGTTTTATTACATTTGTTGAATCAATACACTACTCGGTTTTGTGCGACAAAATCAGATGTAAAAATTATGCAAAATGTAATTTTTGGTAAAATGTCGGATCTCGCGAGTTTTGGATCGATATCTTCTACATATAGCCCTGTCTTCTGTTCTCGTTTGCCATTTTTAGAATGTGAATAGGATATAGGTTGAAAAATCGCTTTGAGATGGTTGAACAAGGTGAAAGAGTCTGTTTATTTTGCAGTAGCTTTTATTTTACTACAGTTATTTAGAGATCAGTCTGCTAGAATTGTATGCTGATAGCTAGAAAATAAAGAGATTCAGACAGAAGAATCTGCCTCTGAAATCTACAGTCAGATGGTAGAAGGTAAGTGTGGGGGGAGGGCTCTTACTGCAGTAGGGATGGAGGCTGACTAATTAATGATGAAGGTAGGTGATAATCATGTAATAGTAAGTGGGAAATATTAATTTATTTGTGGTTGGAAATGTATTTGATGATGGGGACTATTTCATTTAATAGTGGTTCATAGTAATGAGTATTCAATTAAGGTGGTATGATGGCATTATTTAATTAATGCTATTGTGGTTTGGGGCTATTAATTTAATGTGGGGGAGAGGGAGGTCTATTTATTAATTGTGAATACCAATTATTTAATATTAGGGTATTTTGTGGTGAAATTGGTTTAACTATTAAATGGAAATATAAATTATGTAATATTAATATTGGGGCTGTTCAGGGGGAAAAAAGATGCATTTATTAAATGTACCATTCATTTAATGCATGTTAAGGGGAGAACAGGTCTATATTTTAATTCTGAATGTTATTAATGTAATGTTGATACTAATTGGGGGAAACAGGTCTATTGATTAAATGTAAATGCTATTTAATGTCAGGGTTGGTAGGGAGGCAATAGGTATATTTAATAATTATGAATTCTTATCAATTAATGTCAGTACTGGTTTCAGGTAGGGAGATACTATTGATTTAATGTTGGGGCTGGTTGGGGGGGTAATGAGGCCTAAACGGTTCATTCACTGCTAGACTATCCATATTTTTACACACCTATTCCTTTTTTCTAAACAGGTCCCAAGCATTCCAGGATCTAGGCAGCAGCAACTCAGTTTAAGACATGGGCAGCAATGAGTTGTGGAAGTTTCAAGAAAGGTAGGAGAGATCAGCATAGGATAGTCCCAATGTTGTGTTACTGTCTTGCTCAGTCAGTACTCTGCCTCGACTGCAAAGATAGTTGGGATGTTTGTCCTCCTTCCCACTGTACTGTTTGGTAAGGGACAGCTGTGTGTACTATTGTTAGATGCAAGCTGCTCACTGTTAATAATCAGTACAGTGTGAAGCGGGACATTCCTCCCAACTATCCTTGCAGTCCACACAAAGTCCTGATTGCATGGGGCAGTCTCACAAAATTGGGACTTTTCCAACAGAAGGAGAACAGTTGGCTCTCATTGCCCGCGTTTTTGAAAGGGGTTAGAAGAGTTAGAGAGCAGCCTATCACTGTCTGAAATGATAGCCGGTTTCCTGACATATACTTTGGCAGCATGGAATTTAAGCCCCCCACTGTCTATAAATCCTGCAGTTGCCCCTGACAGTGGCTACTGGTTGTTGTAATAGTATATTATAGTATATATAGTATAGACAGCTGAACTATTTAGTGGAGAAAATGCAGGGTGGTCTATGACTAGATTTCTTGCTTTTAAAATCCCAAATGTTTCAAACTGAAAGCAATTGTGTGAGGGACACTATCAGTGTCATCTGGAGTATTTAGTGGGCAAAAAACAGGGTGCTGTGAATGACCTGGCACAGTGCGCTAGCTCTAGTATGCTGAAGGGTTGAAGAGGATGATGATGATGAGGATGCTACAGGCACTGCTGGTACTGAAGGCAATACACCTATCCATTGAGCTGTCACAGTTGTGTAGTCTTTTGTTTGACCAGTACTGCTTGCTACGTATCCATAGTTAATTGAGTAATCGGTACAATGTGTAAAGTGTGCTCCCTGGGCGGAAGTGACATGTGTAAATTGTTCCACAAGAGAACAAAAAGTTATATTAAAACATAGGTTTTTATTACGCTGCAAAAAAGGATCAATGTTCTGGCCAGAACAGTATAGTATACGTGGTAAATGCAGATAGTCACAGCGAAATAGACTTTTTTTTAAAGTAAACCTATAGCAAATAATGACCACAATAAAATTACAGGCAATAAAAAACATTTTGAATGATTACCACCGTGGGCCTCAATCAAATAATAACCCTACTGGGAAACCATATGTATTCAAGGATAATGTCATAGAACCATTCTTTTTAGTCTGTATTTTGCAAGGATAGAAAATAGTTAATAACAAGTCCAATATTCCAAATCGTGGTTCTCTCCCTTTAGTTGGTTGATGACAAATGGTCAATCACAGTAAAAAATTCAAGTGTCTCAATGCAAAATGTTCTGACAATGTCCAAATGAGTCTGGTGTTTTAGTCTAAAAATCCGGATATAAAGAGTGGGATAAAACACTTACATGTATTTGTAATCGTGAGTATTGTCTCTGATGCTGCCTTCGATACTTTCTTAAAAGCATTCCAAAACCTCCCCTTTGATAACGGGTGGGCACTGACCGCTGGAAGTCCTTGAACCTTTCAGCAGTCCTAGGGTTTTCGATGTGCATGCGTAGTAGAACTCTTACATGACCATGAATATCTCGGCAATCCTCAAAAGTTTTCGGATGTAGCTGCACATGTGCAGTGGATTCTCACTTGTAGATAGAGCTCCACACTGATGGCCATTTGCAGAACTTCCTCTCGTCCCTCACTTGCACTATAACAAAACAAATTAAAGACACTTACAAGCAAAGCAAAGAAAGAATTAAAAAATGGCAAGGACCGCATAGCAACACACCGATAAAATACACAACATGGAAACAACAATTAAGGTAACCTCTCATCAAAAAGACGCCGAGTCTGAATGGTAAAAAGAGTACACAAACCATTAGACCTGAGAGATTTTAGATCTCCACTGAGGTCCAAACAAAATAGAAATAAGAGATACCTACTCCAGAAAGAGGAGTTATGCAGAAGCTGGAATATCAGGTTATAAATAAATGATGATGATGACGATGAACGTAGGAGGTGCCTATCTCTACTTATTATTTCATCACAAAGGCTACAGATGCCTTGGCAAATGTTGTCTGGGTTGGGATAAAAAGTTTCAATATGCAAAAGATGGATTTTTTAGTTGTTTAGCCAAGCATGATAATGCACTTATCATGGGCATTTAGCCAAGCATGATAATGCACTTATCATGGGCATGAGGTGGTACCAATGGTGACTGACTTACTTTGACAAATATATCATTCTCCTCATTATCTTGTTCCCTTTCTAACATATTCAGTTTCACAACTACCCCCTCATCCTGTTGCACAATAGCAAGTTCCAAAGTAATATCCTCAATGTCTATGTCTAAATCATCGTCATTTCTACTCATCCTCAAATTTCCAATGATATGCAGTTGATGGCTAGACATCAACTTGGTCAAATGTCAACAGTATTATGTGGTTAGAACTAGGGTTAAGGCTAGGTTTAGGGAAAGAGTTAGGGATGGGGCTAGGGATAAGGTTAAGGCCAGGGATAGGGATATTATTGTCAACCTAAAAATATTGTCTACATTTCAAATGTCAACCTAATAATATTGTCCACATTCAAATTATCAACCTAATAATACTGTTTACATTTCAACTGTCAACCTAATAATACTGTTGATGTCATTATTGCCAACTTTCCAACCCTGTCTATATTATGGTGTTGACCATATAATTATCGATAATGGAAAAGTCAAACATATGTATCACACCGAGCAAGAGGTTGTAAAGAGGTGTACAATACTGTGCTACTGTGTCTTTGTTATTGTATTGCATGATTTTATTTATATGTCACTGCATTGTAATTTTTGTGATTCAATTGTTTCCTTTTCTCATATTTTCCCTGGTATTGATATTGTATTGTATTATTCATATTCATAACTCATATTCTTTTTCAAGTGTTTGAATTTTCTACCATTTATCAGTTTATGGTTATTTCACTCTACACCTTCTTCCCTTGTTGGTGGTCAGAAAATAAACCATCCACCAACACCACGGTCACTTATCAGTATTTGGCCATAGCTTACCAGTAATTTATCCCAATGAATATGCCAAGTGACTTTTCCCCTTTACCTGTTGGTATTAGAGATGCTCAGGCTCGGTTTTCGGAAAACCGAGCCCGAGTTGGCAGATCTGAGTACTTATGCGCACCCTCAGAACTGAAAATGAGGCAAGGCATCATTGTTGTGAGTTTTAGATTCTATGAGTACCGCCCTCTATGTCATTTGCTAAAGCTGATATTAAAGTGCATAGTGGTTTTAAGTCAGGGAAACAAAAATGTAGAAAAACAGCTTTTACCTTGGTAAAGTTAAAAACACCTGTAATCAAGGCAAAGTTAATTGCAGATAAAAATAAAATTGCCAAGATGCCATTCTACACATGCAGTGGCAAGGAAAGGATCATGCTTTCGCCTTTCAGTATGAGTGCTAGTTCTGCAACTGTCATTGATGCATCTTCTTGTAAGGTCGGTTATGACGATGCAAGACCTTGTCATTCTGACTCAAAAAGTGGTGGCCAAATACTTTTAAGTGTAAAAGCTTAGCTGGAAGAAAACAGTAAGGCATTAGAACAAACTGTATGTTCAGATTTCGAAATGACACAAATCCCTGAGGAGAGTCTATCCATGAGTGCTATGTGTAAGCCTGACCTTTCTGATACTGTACTCATAAAGAAGCCTCCTTTCAGCATTTCTGCAGATGTGTGGATGAGCAGCCCAAATGTAGCCGGTGATACACAAATTGTAGATGCCACTTTAAAATTGCAACAGGATGAGGGGGATATTTGTGTAGCTGACGACGGCGCTAATGATAATGTTGATGACCATGATGTTATTTGTGTAAGTCCTGCACCAGTGGAAGCATTTCTTGCCAGTGATAAGAAGAAGATCATTACCATACCTGGGCATAAGACCAAGGACAATTCCTTCTTGCCCCACTTTTCTTTTCTGCCACTGCCATGTGACAATGTTTCCTAGATGTGCTATGCTGTGTGTTTGTGTCATTGCTCTGTCGCTTAGCATCCAGCCAGCTCGCTGTAGTCTTTGTCCGAAAGCGTATAAAAATAATATTGTGACCTGTGAGGTGGTCAAAATTGACTGGAAATGACTGGATATTATTGTTATTGAGGTTAATAATGTAGGAACAAAAAAAAAAAAAAAATTATGTGATTTTAGCATACTTAAGCAATTCTTCTAAAAAATACAGGCCCAAAACCAAAACCAAAACACGCGAGGGTGGTTTTGCCAAAACCAAAACCAAAACACTTAATACAGAGTTAGTCTCTGATGGACCATGCAAAAACCCACAAACCGAAAAGTGCAGCTGACTTGGTTGGAGACACTGGGTTTGAGGCATTAAGGAGAGTAAAGCATAAAAAAGCATCTGGGAAAAACCATGTTGCTTTGGAGGGTAAGGTAAATTTAAAACGTGGGGAGAGATTTATAATTGGGATAGAGCATGTCCTAGATCAACTTTAAATTTCAATGTAAAAATAAAGACATCAAGTATTTGTGTGCTCGATGAAAAAACAGCCAGTTTGTTACTTATGTGCGAAATAATAAACTAATTTGCACCCCATGCATTGTAACATGGTTTGTCCCAGAGAACATTTACTCCTTTTTTTGCTTTACTTTCCTTAATGAGTCAGGCCCACTGTGTTGAGAAGAAAACCTGTAAAAGGTGAAATAAGTCTAGCACTCCTATCCCCTCTTGGTGCATTGATGTGCCCAGCAGAACAAGGGGCTTTAAACAAATAAATTTGTTCATTTTCTTTCTTTTTTGCATGCAATTTGGTCCAAAGGATGTATTTCATTGACATTTATATTTCTTGTTTTGTGAATTAAGTGCTGCATTTGATGCATATTGCTTTGATAGAAGGTAATATTTCATATTCATAAGCATTTTAAAATAGTGATCAAAATAAGAAGTGCAACTTTAAAAATTCACAATTACATAAAAACTGCATGCTGTTCTTTTGAGATTTTTCTTATGCATTTTTTACAAAGTTTCTGTCCTATATTTTTGCAGCTAAATATAAGACATTAAAAAACAAATTACCCTTTCATTTGATTGTATCTTATGCATTTGTTTACACATATTTTATTCCATAGGACACCTCTGAGATATTTTCTCTTCAATCAGTTAAGACACGATCTTTACCAGACCTACAGCAACATCACCATTTCACTTATGTGAAACATCAATTTTTATTACATTAACCAGCTGCAGGGACAGATACTTTAAGCATACATCTTTTAATCCAAATGACAGAAGTAATGATTACTTAATCAATGATGTACCAGGGATTTGCAGATAAGTTAGTGGTTCACATTGAGGAGAGTATTTGGATTCTCGTGTAATAACAGATTGAGAACATTGTTCTACCTTAATAATAATTGCTTAGTTGTCACTGTTCAAGTCATTGTTTGTGGATATCCTACACTTGTCTAATCTTTTATCATAGACATATATGCCTGTGGTGAATATGTTATTTATACCCAATTCACACTGCCTCAAAAACACAGGTTTTTGCTGGGGCGAGCTCCGGCAACCCGAGTCGAGGCAAAGTGTGAACGAGTTCAGGGGCATCTACCCGGGTCAGATGACCCAGGAATTAGACCCGGGTCTTTTGGAGGATTATTCCCGGGTCTGACCCAGGTAGCCTCCAGTCTGAACGGTAAGCCCTGGGTTTTTCAACCCGGGTCTCACTGAAACCTATTGTAAAGTTAAAAAAAAAGAAAAAAAAACATCACAAGAGGAGCCAATCAAAGCTCCTTTTGTGATGTTGCCAGGGAGACCCGAGCAAACCTGTGTTCAGTGTGAACACGGTCTACCCGGGAATTTGCCGGTGTGTCCTGTACTGTCAGCTAGCAATATCCCGGGTTCATAAACCCGGGATATTGCCAGGGCGGCAGTGTGAAAGTGGTATAATACTAATATTTAATTAATATATTCCAAGCAAGAAATATGTAATGGATAATACAATATTACTTGTCTGTAAATATTATTTTTAAAGAGTTGTCAAAAAACATTGATTTGTTTTCTTCTAAGTGCTTGCTACACATTTTACTAAATATTTAGCATTTAGACTTTTTCTGGTAATAAATCCATCCAAGGATAAGAAGCTGTTGATGTAGGTGTAGGAACACTGGGCCTAATTAATTAAGGAAAATAAAGCAAAAATAAATGAGTAACATTGAACCTTGGCAAAACCATGTTGCATTGGAGGAGGAGGTAAATTTAAAATGTGAGGACAGATATATAATTGGGGTAGAGCATGTCCTAGATCAACTTTTAATGTCAGTGTGAAAATGAAGCTATCAAGTATTTGCATCCTACATGAAAAAACACCAGTATTGTCCTTATGTGAAAAATAATAAACTCATGGTTAAAAACATGTTTTTTTTGCTTTACTTTCCTTAATGAATCAGGTCCACAATGTACATCTCTCTCTGATTCTATAAATACATGAATAAAAAGTTCAGAAGGAAGCCAGAGTGAAAAGTAATGCATGTACTAATGTTAGAGTTATCAGAAAGGTAGAATACTACTTTAAGAGCATTTCCAGCAATAAGTAAATCTTAGAGATTAACATAAATGTTCCTGATAATTCAGATAGTTACTCATCTTCTACTCCTCATTCCGTGTCTCTTTTAAATGTCAAATTATGATCAAGCACATTGATCCTGAAGAAACACAAATTGTATATAGAAAACACATTGTTTGCAGTAATTCATTTAGAAAAAAATGAAATGCATTCTGTGATTTTCCAGTTACTAATCATCAAACAAACACAGGCACATTGTGGCTCAGTAAATTGTAGTGATTAATACACGCAAGTTAAACAAAGCAACACATTGTACATGGTTTTGCTCAAACAACCAAAGTGTTTCAATATAATGAAAAAGAGAAGTTACAAATATTTGTCACATAGTGTGAAAAATGAACTAAGACAGAAGACATTTACAGCTATTGTGATTATAGGTTTTAAATACATTTTCTTAAACATTTGCAAATGCAAACTTGCATGAAGTGAGCATCAAGTTATTCTAAACACATCAGAGGAAATTCACTCAGTGCACTTGAGGGCTCAAATTAAGCAGTTTGCAGTTTTGGCGTATCATGTGCTTTTTTTTTACATCTAAGTATGCACAGAAAACACTAGTTTCAGAACTAAAGTAAAAAAATGTATTAGACAAGTTAACCCGTGCATGATACTCATTCATTCTAGTCAAATCAAGCTACTTAAGGTGTTAGAAAGGTTCTTGTCATGCATTTGGGGCTAGGCCAGGCCTCCTCAGGGGAAGAGCGTTAATTCCCGACGTAAGCGCCCTTTTTTAACATGGTTTTGTCCACATGTCACCACCTCATCATTCTTTCCATCACCTCATCCTTCATCTTCATCGCCACATCCTTAATCTCCATCGTCTTACTGTTCTAAAACCTCTCGATACACAACGTTTCTGCTAAACACCTTATCGCTGTGCTCAATCAGTCTTCCTTGAAGGCCAGTATTCATAACCTGCACTTTCACATCACTGCTTCTCCATACTCGTGAAAATGCGACATACAATTGTCCATGACCAAACACAGGCTCTGGTAAATAAATACCCACACGGTCAAGAATTTGAGCCATCAACTGGTAAATTTAGCCGTTACTACCCCTCCCACAGGGGGAAGGGGAAATGATGGAAGTTAACTGACTTCACTATTATAATTTTTTTGTCAAATAATGTCAGGTCAATTGGATGAGCCCTTTCTGAGAAAATATTTTTTTCCACACACACTAACACACGCCGCTAGGCTTATATATATTAGATACTAAAAACACAATTTGCGCACAGCTCACCATGAGCCCCTTAAATTGCAGTGCAAAATACCCATGTATAAAGACGTGCCCAATAATAACAATTGGATTTAAATTGCAGCTGTTTGTGATGTAATGCATGAAATCAAGATAAGTTATGTCAGACCTTTCTTCACGTTTAATGTGACCCTACAAACAGTAAAATTCAAGTGAAAAACAAATACACAATATTTAAGGAACAGCAGAGAAAATGAAAAAGCTAGAATACCCTGGTTGCATAGGTGCACACCCTTTCAAATTGTGGCAGTAGTTGTGTTCAGAGTTAACTAATCCCATTCATAAACATGTCCAAAGGAAATCTGCATACACCTGCAAGCAATGAAAGTGATTGTGATTAACCCCAAATAAAGATCTACTGTTCCTATAAGATTTCCTAGCAATTTTGTTGGTTGCATCCTTCTGAGATAGCCATTGTCCTCAAGCAGTCTACAGGATCTCATTGTTGAAAGATACCAATCAGGAAAGGGGTATAAAAGAATTTCAAACACATTACATGTACCATTGAACACTGTGAAGACTATTATCAATAAGTGGGAAAAATATAACTCAACAGAGACACTGACATGATCAGGATGTCCCTCCAAAGATGAAGAGAGAATAAGTAGAAAACTCATCAAGGAGGCTACTGCTACCAAGAGGCACTTGGCACAACATTAAAGAAGCTGCAGGCATATCTGGCAGGAACTGGTCACTCTCTACATGGAACAATCTTACATATTCTGCACATGGCTAGACTATGAGGTAGGGTGGCAAGGTGTAAGCAGGTTCCCATAAAAAGCACATGCGAGCATATCTAAATTTTGCAAAAAAATATCTTAAATCACCCCAAACTATGTGGAAAAATTATTATAGTCTGATAAGACCAAGGTTGAACATTTTGGACTTAATTCTAAAAGTTATGTTTTTCATAAAGACAACACAGCTCATCACACAAAAACCACCATGCCTATTGTGAAGCATGGTGGTGGCAGCATCATGCTTTGGGGCTGCTTGTCTTCAGCTGGCGCAGGGGCTCTAGTCAGGATAGAGGGCATAATGAATAGCTCCGAATATCAAGATATTTTGGTAGAAAATCTGCTTGACTTTATCAGAAAATTGAAGAGGAAGACAATTTTCACCATACAATGTGATAACAATACAAAACACAAATGCATTGTAACCAAAGAATAGCCACAGAAAAGGAAGGGGAAAGTCTAGGAATTGACCAGTCAGTGCATAAATGTCAATACAATGAAAAAAAACTCATACACAGGAGATCCCCTCGCAATTCAATGGACCATGAACTTTTCCTGCAGGGAAAAGTGGCACAGGATTGCAAAATGTTTTAATAAAAGCAAAAGATGCTTCCACAAGAGATTAGATTAGGTGTGTGGACACTTACGTAACCAGGGTATTATTGTTTTGATTCTATTTCCACTTCCTTTTCCTAAAATTGTCTATTTGTTTTTCACTTTAATTATTTTAGTTGACAGGCCAAAATAATGGTGGATAACAGTCTGACATGATTTATCTTGATATCTGCCTATCACAAACACTTGTTATTTCAATTAGGTGTAAATACTTTTTTATAAGCACTGATATGTATATAAAGAGAGATGATACAACAAGAAACCATGTGCGCTTTCTCTGTTAGTGTTTCAAGAAAGATATGCTGCCCTGTAAAAGATTTGGTATAGATGGAGAACGTCCCCTTATGTTACTGAGGGATTGAGATAGGTGGACCTCTCTTAGGAATATTATATCTTGGGCAGGTACCTAGTTGCTATTATTATTATTATTAATATTTCGATGCCTCATTGTATGCTGTATCTAGGCAGATCGTAATGCCTTTATTTTCTGATGTATGATGCATTTTGATTATGTATGTATAATCTTATGACACTGTTAGTGCCCCTGCGTGGATTTAATTTTATTGTTATAGCCTATAGGGCTCTTTTGTTAAAGAAAAAAGAGAAAAAAAAACACAATAAAAATGTTTCTGATGGAAAAAAAAAAGAGATGCTGCCCTGTAGGCAAAAAGCGATTTCAACCATTTAGAGCCGCGATGGCTAACCTATGACACGCGTGTCACTCGTGACACGCGGAGGCAGTTTGACTGACACGCCAGGCGATTCAATCAAACTGCCTGTTTTAAACATACCAAATATTTTTTCTGTACAGCAGCCGCGGACGCTTCTTTGACAGCGCCGCGGCTGCTGTACATCTCCCCGTCGGCGAAATGGAGCTGCTGCGCACGCGCGGTCGCAGCAGCTCCTCCCTTGTGTATATCTCCCGACATTACTTCAATGGCGCGCTTCCCTGAAGCACGGTAGGGCTTGTAAAGGCTATTTATAATATTTAATAGTAAAATAGCCTCAGATACTGGCCAACAGCAATGTTATGTAGTGTTTTTATTTGTAGACAAAAGACTCCATTTCTGGTGAGCCTGCAGGGTATGCAGAGCTGTCTGATTATATATAAATATTGTATTATAGGATTAAAAAAGTTTTTTTTTATCCTATAATACAATATTTATATATAATCACACAGCTCTGCATACTCTGCAGGCTCACCAGAAATGGAGTCTTTTATCTATTAATAAGAACACTACATAACATTGCTTGTGGCCAGTATCTGGTTTCACCCTGTAGCCCAATGATAAATTTTACATATATATATATATATATATATATATATATATATATATATATATATATATATATATTATATATATATATATATATATATATATATATATATATATATATATATATCTATATCATTTGTCATTGGGCTACAGGGTGAAACCAGATACTAGCCACAAGCAATCTTATGTAGTGTTGTTTTATATTTATATTTTTATTAAATTATATATATATATATATATATTTTTAAGTGACACGCGACCCGAGGAAGGCTACACTTTTTTCTGATTTTTGACACACCAAGCCGAAAAGGTTAGCCATCACTGATTTAGAGAATATACTGAATACTAGATATGTGTTTGGCCCTCTACTATTATAGAGTCCTATTAGTCTCTGTCAGGTTTGCCAAAGAATGGTTTGGATCTTGCTTGGCTCTGCTGGGATTGATACTACTCCTCCCAGAGGCGCATAGTCTAAAAGTGCAGATGGTTTTCATCAGGGTTCTCTGCAAGGGAATTTGGACTTCATGGTTTCTGCACTGCAGGTCGCGGCCCTCTAGAGCAGTACCCAACAAGACCTGGGAGAACAGAACACTGTGAGGCAGTTAGGCACAGAGCGGTAACACTGATGATAGATAAACTTGGAGGTAGTAAAAAAGAGGATGGGATGGTCTGAGGAGAATTACCACTAGGAAGTGGCGATAGTACCAAGATGTATAATCTGCGGACCAATACTCAGGAGAAGCTGAGTACAGGGTGCAATAGTCTGCGGAGTGATTCACAGGGAATGCTGGAGACACAAGGCGTGATGGTGCAGAGCGTTACCACTGGACCGTGGAGGTAGTACACAGGATGCGATAGTCTGTGGCCAATTCACAGGGAAAGCTGGAGACACAAGGAGGCAAGTCCTACAGAGACAGGTAACTGACTAAAAGAACCGGCACCTAGAGGATAAGGGAAGTACTAGTTATAGGGCTGGAAATGAATGAGCGGCTAATAGATTAGGGGCAGGAGGCTACAAAGGTGAGCGGTTCTGCAATTGCTCCCGAAGACATGGCCCCCGGGAGCAGTTGTACGGAGCGGGGACAGGAGAGCAAGTAACTGCGAGAGTCGGGCTTGTGACAGTCACCTTATATGTCCAAAATCACAGTATACACATGTAATTCTATCCACTTAGAATGTTAATTTAAGTAAATTTAACTAACAAGCTCCCTTTTTACCCCTTATGTTTATTTATATGTTCCTCTCACTTGGAGTTTTTGTTACATAAAAATTTTCACCTCTGAGAAGAAGCAGAGCCGGATTTAGAACTCATGGGGCCCTAGGCAGGATACTGGTTTGACACCCCCTTCCCTGAAACAATTCATAGCACTATAGTTTTGTAGAATACCATATACCCTATCGTTAAGCAGAAGTGAAAGTATGTGCCGCCAAAAGAGGTGTGGCCATACCACTGGGGGGCATGGCTTGCATCATTGGGGGCGTACCTAATATGTGAAAAGAGCTAGACCACCCTCCTACAGTAAAAATGGCACCCCTAAATAATTACCGAGCAGTCCCGTTTTTTAAGTACTTGGGTCAAAACAACTTAATAAGTATTTAAGTCAGGGCAGAAATACTTGTTAAGTTGTTTGCAAAAATAATATGCACAAATCCAAGTATGTGCTCTTGTCACTTTTGCCCCTCTATCATCACACTGTGCCCCTTCACAATATCACATGTGTCCCTTCATTGTCACTTTTTTCCCTCCATCATCACACTATGCCCCTTCATTGCCACTTTTGCCCCTTCACAATATCACATGTGCCCCTTCATCACCTCTGTTCCCCTTCATCATCACCTCTGTGCCACCATTGTTTTACTTACCTTTCTATTGCCTTTTTCTATTTTGTATTCCTCTTTTCTGGCCTTCTTGTCTTCCTGTCTTCTTTTTTCTCCAGCGTTCTGCTCCTCTCTGCTCCTCGGTTAGTCCTCACTGTGGCCGGAAACAGATTAGAAAAAAAACAGTCACGTGATTGCACAGCAGCTCCCGGCAGTCTCTCCTCCTCTCTACTACCACTGAAGCAGAGAGGAGGAGAGACTGCCGCGAGCCACCGCGCGATCACATGACTCTTTGTGTTTTTGTTTTTTGTGTTTTTAATCTGTTTCCGGCAAGCAGTTTGCTTTATAATTCGGGCGGACAGAGGGGGACGGCAAGCTTGCCTACCCCGCTCACCGCCTGCCCTGGGAAGGTCCTCTGGGGACCGCTGGGCCCTAGGCTGTGGCCTAGATTGCCTAGCAGTAAATCCGCCCCTGAGCAGAAGTAAGGGTTTTTATACACATTTGCTAGTCTGATTGTTCCCCAGCGATTGGGTCGAGCTTGTTTGGGTTGTTATGTGAGTACTGTTGTAATTGTGCTCCTGCATATATGGGTAGTGCTTGTTCCCCCAGGGGCAGAACTGTCTGCTTCTATGTGATGATTGCTGCTTTGATTACACTGTAAATAGTGCGCAATTTCTATCTCTGCAGTCATGGAGATGTGTTTAAATGAAGTGCTGTTCTGAGTTCTCCTATGCATTTCAGCCTCATGGATTTGGGCTTCCTCAAATACAGTAAAAAATTTAATATAGGGAAAATGAGAGCATATTGTACCTAATTAAATAAATAAATAACATATTCAAAGTGGCAACATTTTTATTGATGCCACATATTTATTTTGTGACTTATTATTTAAGTTGTTAATATAAATGGCTAATTTATGTATAACATGTATTTATTTTCTGACTTTCTTGTTTAAATAATTTGTGAAGCAATTTTACGTTATTTAATAATCAGCATGTGTATGGTACATTGTAAATCATCACTTAGATTCCCAATGAGTGCTATTTCTAATTGAAAACTATCACAAATGTTTTCCAAATAATCTGAAAAGCACATGTGTGCTTCGAATACCTTTGTAATATTTATGTCAAAACATGTTTAATTAGAAGATGTCATGTAGAAAGCTGTGTCTTCTCACTGCATAAATATACAGTCATGGTCAAACGTTTTGAGAATGACACAAGTATTGGTTTTCACAAAGTTTGACTCTTCAAGGTTTTTAGACATTTTTGTCAGATGTTTCTATGGTATACTGAAGTACAATTACAAGCATTTCCTAAGTGTCAAAGGCTTTTATTGACAATTACATTAAGTTTATGCAAAGAGTCAATATTTGCAGTGTTGACCCTTCTTTTAGAAGACCTTTGCAATTCGCCCTGACATGCTGTCAATTGACTTCTGGGCTACATACCATACTGACTGATGACCGCCCATTCTTGCTTAATCAATGCTTGGAGTTTGTCAGAATTTGTGTGGGGGTTTGTCCACCCTTTTTGAGGATTGACGACAACAAGTTCTCAATGGGATTAAGGTCTGGGGAGTTTGATGGCGATGGGCCCAAAATGTCAAAGTTTTGATCCCTGAGCCACATTTAAAATGCAAAACATACTTGCTCGTGATTGGTTGAAATCACTTTTAACAGTAGTGCCCTTCAGAGTCCTCATGTCGGGGTAAGTCTTGTCGGAGTATTTAGGATCGATATGCCGTGCCCCACCCCCTTTGGTCTCCCTCTGGTGTTGCTACAAACAGGACACTACCCAAAGAAAACCCTTCTGTAACCAGACCAAGGTGGAGGCACCGCACAACTTGGAATACAAGATACTTAATTAATTTGCAGCCCGCACAGACAAATTGATACATACAGGCTAACCGTAAAAAGGGGTGTTACATTTATTTGATATAAAAATGATTTTATAAATACTCTCAGATTTGTTATTTTACGGGTTTTTATGTTTTTTCTCAACATATAAAGTTACTATAAGATTTCTAGTATCAAGATAGTTTTTTATATGGTACAACTGATAGTATAATTTATACTAATACTTTTTATATTAAACTTATAACAGTCACTTCTTCAAATAGGAATAAGAAGGTTGCACATTATAAACTACAATAATTTGCCACAGTAGATATCTGTATTTAGTATATATTCTTTAAAAGCGTGAAGTCACCTTTTGTCTGCAAGGTAGCAACTGGTTAGTTTAAATACTAACAATGAAAGCTCAGAGTTTCTTGTTGTATAATCTAAATTGTTCTTCTACACTATCAGTTGCGCATAATCATGCCAATTCAAAGACAAGAAAGGCCAATATATCTAAATTACATTTTTTATAAAAAGAAAAAAATAGCAAAACTAAATGTGAGGATAAGTTCTGTCCATATTTTCTAAGATGTGAGAAATTACTTATATTACTTATATTATTATAGAAATAAGACTATAGTAGCAATCAACTGCTCAAACTACATACAGTGCATGAAAAATAAGTTAACTCCAAGAGGCCTGAGAATCCCGAGAAACCCCACTTTTGCTTCAAAGGATCAGGAGGTCAAAATTTAATGGAAGAATATACTAGACCTGGGGTCGGCAACCCCCGGTACACCTGCCAGACGTGGCACGCAAACTACTTCTGGCTGGCACGCCGGCGCTGCAGCTGTCTCCCTAAAGCAGCCGATGACGGACGAAACTGAGCTTCTGCGCATGCACAGTAGCTCTGTTTCTGCCGTCATAGGCTGCTTTACTGAAGCAGCTCCTGGGTTTCAGAAGAGGAAGAGGAAGATGCGTGTCTCCAAAGGTAAGTAAAAGCAGCACTAAAAATTGAGGGGCACATCCATGTGGCATACTAGCAATAGGGGGCACATCTATGTGGCATACTATGACTAGGGGGGACAACTGTGGCATACTATGAATAGGGAGGACAGCTATGTGGCATACTATGACTAGGGGGGAAAACTGTGGCACACTATGACTAGGCTGGACAACTGTGGCACACTATGACTAGGGGGGACAACTGTGGCATACTATGACTAGGGTGGACAACTGTGGCACACTATGACTAGGGGGGACAACTGTGGCATACTATGACTAGGGGGGACAACTGTGGCATACTATGACTAGGGTGGACAACTGTGGCATACTATGACTAGGGGGGACAACTGTGGCATACTATGACTAGGGTGGACAACTGTGGCACACTATGACTAGGGGGGACAACTGTGGCATACTATGACTAGGGTGGACAACTGTGGCATACTATGACTAGGGTGGACAACTGTGGCATACTATGAATAGGGGGGACAACTGTGACATACTATGACTAGGGGGACAACTGTGGCATACTATGACTAGGGGGACAACTGTGACATACTATGACTAGGGGGACAACTGTGACATACTATGACTTGGGGGACAACCAATGGCATTCTATGAATATGGGGGACAACTATGTGTCATGATTTGAATTGGGGGCACAACTATGAGGCATAGTATGATTTGAGGGCACAATTATGAGGCATGATGTGAACTGGGGTACTACTGTGTGGCATGACACTTATAAACTGGTCCCATTACTGTTAATATGATATTGACATCATAAAATGAGACATATATATATATATATATATATATATATATATATATATATATATATACATATATATACCTAGCTGCACACCTGGGCTTGACTAGATTTTAGCCGACATGCTATTATAAAGAGATTGCTAGCCTCTGTACTAAACGAACGTTCATTTAAACTGATGTAGCTAATCATAAAAGACAGAAACCAGATGAAGAAATCCTGTTAATATATGAAAAATGAAAGCCAACAGAACATATGGAGGGCTACAAACATCTTAAGAAACTAACACAAAATAAACTGTATAGACTAGGAGACCAGGGGGTAAATGTATCAAGTTGAGAGTTTTCCCACGGGTTTGAAAAACCAATCAGATTCTAACTATCATTTATTTAGTACATTTTACAAAATTATAGCTAGAATCTGATTGGTTGTAATCAGCAACATCTTCACTTTTCAAACCCACCGGAAAACTCTCAGCTTGATACATTTACCCCCAGAGCAGATAAAAAGAGTTCATAAGGGATGTCAAGGATTATGAGGGAAACTATAGAAATTTGATTAGAGAAAATGAACAGCAAAATAATTATCAGAACAAACTATGACAATTTTAAACAGCATAATTATTAACGTGAAAATTGTAAATATTATTATAGGAAATCAAAAACAAAAAAAAAATACCTCTCAAGGTTGCCATGTGTTTAAAAACACTTTTATGCAACCTAAAAATTTATCCCTTAAAAGAAACAGCATCAAGGTGGTATGCCGAAGTGGCAACAAGTAGCTGCAAAAAAAGAGTGAACACAATAGAGACGTTTGAGTCCTTTGAACATATCAATGTAATTGGGCCATGAAATCTGCATGTCACTTTTTTTTAGAACCAGCTTAACATGAAACCCAAGCCCAGAACTTACTCAAACACAACTCCTGACAAATTGTCTACATCTTAAAAGAGAGACCTGAAGAGAATTAGGACAGAGGGCTAAGTACAAAACCAAAAATGAGAAAATAAAATCAAAATGCATTTTTAATTTGAACAGTCATACATTAACAGCACCACAAACTAGTCTATATAATAAGGGGCGTACATTTACTCCCAGTAATGCTTTGAATAAATTTTACACCTACATATTGCCTCAATCACCTTGTCTATTTCAAAGACACACTCTGAGGACACATCAGTTTAGAATCCTGACAGTTGAATATGAAGTTCTAGAGAGGGATAGAAAACCAGGATGTCATTCAAGTAGACTACTACATACTTGCATATCAATGTAAATCTGTAAATATCATTGACATCCTGGAAAATAAATGAACCATTATACAAACCAATTATTAGATAATAAAGTTATGTGGGAATACTGGGTAAAGAAAATAAACAAATTTAAATATATGAATTCTGTAGTAAGACACTAAATGGTATTAACCTAAAGTTGAACAGGCAAAATACATTTTGGAGGAGATAGAGGTTTTGAAAAATTGCCTAAGTATCAATATTGCAGGCCTTAGGAAGGTGACCCTATGACTGAACTATTAGAAGAAGAAGAATGCTGTTATTTTTTAGTGGAAATCCAAGTTTTACTAAATTGCAAGGGCTCTTCAGATGTGAAAGACAAGAATCACTTGATAGGTTCAGTGGAATTAATGGTGGTAAAACTGGCAAGGCAGGTACACAAGGTGACCATTCATTGTTACAGTATGACTTTATAATGAACAAATATTGATGAAAATTGAAGTCAAGTCTTTAAAATGGTCTGGCATATCCTGTCTATCTTTAACTTGGTCACAAAGACCTTGATGAAAATCCATGGTGAGGGATGATTTATTCTCTCCAATGACATATTAACCCATTGTGTGCGATTCATGGGTAATGCAAACATGTTGAGAGGATACAAAGTAAACTTGCAACTATCTTTGCGTGTCCAATTTGAGCCAAATTATAATATCAGTAATTACTGGAAGAAACCCCTTAGGACTCACCCAAGTGGGTCTCGTCTATTATTTTGCCATTAACTAACTGATTAGTATATCAAGGCAGGTCAACAAAAAAAATACATCATGTTTATAGTTTTTTTCAGACACCTAAAAGCAATCATCAGAGAAGGACTTTGGTATGAAGCAAGCTTAAAACATGTTCAGAAGGTGAAAAAAGACAGGATAAGGTGGATTGGCCAGGCTCTTAAACAGAGAGGTAAACTCAGCACAAGGTAAGAAAACTGTACTATTACCATTCACATGTCTTCCCCATAGAGTTGGACCATAATAATATTTATTTTTCATAATATTTTTAATCAAAGTGCATTTGCAACCTCAGTTTTTGGATTATATCTTGTTTTACATACACACTACAATTTATAATGATATTGTTATTTTAAAATAGCAGTTCATAGTCATAGAAGTAGAACATTCCTACTTTACCACATTCATCACATCATTGCAAATAAAACAGGGTGCAACATACATCCTAGTCTATTTTTTATGTGCTTGGACTTTTCACGATAGAAAAAGACTTTAAAAATGTTCCTATTCTTAGCATGATATGAAACTAGAGGTGACAATTATTTTCCTTTTTGTAGTGTAAAGCCAAGATGAAAAACAGATAGGTCATCGGTGCAATGTCTCTTGCACACATTGTTATAGTCCTAATTTGGCAGATCTTTCAAAAGACTGAGTTTCAGCATCAAAATATAGTATTATGATGGAGTGCTGTTTGAAAAATCCATCACAGACCAAGTCAAGGTGAAACACAATACTGAAATAAAATCCTATTCCCCATTCTTTTTCTCTGAAATTGGCACCCTGTTATGTCCAGTCAATGTAGGAAAACAGTGGAAACATTGTTTGAAACTCAAAACAAGATAGCAATTTTGTTTGTTTTTGAAACCACTGTGAAGACTTAATATTGTAAGTGTTTGGCAACTGTTTTCTCACCTACAAAATCATGTATTTTAGGAATGGTATACTACAATGTATGCAATTATTTTAAATATTTTTGTACTGCTTGCATGACTAAATAAATATCAATCTAATATAATAACTACCGGGTGGAAAATATATTTTAGTCTTCATATTAAAAACATATTATTCCTTTTTATTCATAAATGCATATGTGGCTGGATCGCATAGAAATAACTTATTGTAGACATTTATTTAACGAAGTGGCGACATGTGCCGCTGCATATCATTGCAAATATACTGACTTTTGATATTGTGTTGTATTTTTGTATTGGAAATGTAGTGATATGCCATGTTGGAAGAAATTAATTTTGCAACTTTTCTAAAGTCCCATGCTAATTAGGCTTTTTCCTTTGTGAGTTGGCAATACATCCTTTAGCCTGAATGCAAAGGGGGGGTCGTTAAACTTGCATCCTGTGTCTTAGAGAGATAGGAAACCTAACAGAAATTAATTCAGGAAATCACAGATTGATGTAAATTTCTTTTGAATTTAAATTGTGTTATCTCCAAGTTTAGAGAATATATTACATCCTGATGATAAACATTGAATGTAATATCTCAGATTTTGTGGTGCCAGCTAGGATCAGGGGGGGTCGGTTACTCCCTGCCAACATGTGTGTGAGTAACTGTATAAAAAGAGCTCTGTTTGACCATGTTATGTATTATTTAATCTGCAACTTCTGGATGACCACTAGTACCTCAAACTAGTGTGTAACTGTCCTTATAAGGACTTATTGATCTAATAAACATCACTGCTTAAGGATCCTGTGCTTAAGGATCCTGCTTTGACAATAACTTACCTGCTGTATTTCCTATGTAGGCAGGCTTGTTTGCTGAGGATTCCCGACAACCTTCAGGAATCAGAATCACTTAGGCAGACAACTGTCAAAGTATAAGTGTAGTTTATTTTATAATGAAAATAGATGTAAATACAGATGACCCAAGACCAAATGCAATTAATAAACAGCCAAAGGGAATTCATGGCACAATGAATCCTAATAGTCAACTTGACAGAGGCTATAGTCAACGAGTTCTATGGAGTGCTGTTCCCAATTTTGTGGAACACTGTCTTTGATACTGAGTCATTCTGTTCATTCCTCTGCTGGCAGGGGCAAGGGCCAAGTCCGATGTCCACCTGCTGTCTACATGTACACAAGGTTATGAAGTCCCCAGAAACTTGAATATCCATACACAGGCACGATCCGGGACTAGGAGTAATAACCACTAATCAGTCTGTACTATAGTAGAACACTGTCAGGATTCCTCACATGAACTCCATAGAGATTGATAATATAAATAAACTGTCTTTATTAGACAGAGATTCACAGGCAGTAAATGATAATGGCAACACAGTTCCAGGCAGAAGATTAACAGCAGTATTAGCAATATGGTTGAACAACTCAGGAGATCACGAGTGGTAAACTGTTCGTAGAGGCAGTACAAAGAAACTAGATACCAGACCTAGTTCAGAGGCAGAGAAGACTAGACTAGAGACACAGGTAGTAGCACTGTTTTAGGATACCTGCTATACTCAGGAGACACGAGGTACTGCCTGGACCATGGTAGACAGGGTTCGAGGTCTTGCTAGGAAGCACAAGGCACTGGATGAATCTGTGGGTGACAGAATAGAGGGGGGTCAAACAAGCCAAAGGGTCAAAGCCAGGAGAGCAACGAAGGTACCAGGGAACGAGCTGGAGCATAGTCAAGATCCAAGCCTGTGTCTGGGTCAGTAGATGAACAGCGAAGCCGAGGAGCAAGCAGGGCTCAATACCGGGAAGAGAGAATGGAACAGGACACAGAATACTCTGGAGAATCAGAAGCAGGCAAAGACAACAATGAACTGCCACCGATTACTGGGAGAGGCAGACTTAAAAAGGCAGCGAACTGGTGTGGGTGCTGATTGGAGAATGAGGTAACTCCTGCTAGTGAGGTGGTGTGTGTAATGGTGAGACTGCAGCACCTCTGGTGGTAGAGTGGTGCTGTAGGCAAATGGCAATAATGGCAAAGTCCAAAACATAGTTCTAGCAGACAGGAGCTGCAGGAAACAAACAGCATTCCTAGGGAAAATGCTGCAGTGCAGTCGAAGCCAGATCAAGACAAACATCCAGCAGATGTCCCACCTGGTACCTATGGTGGTGTGGCCTCTGTATGGCTGGCTTCAGAGAAAGGCTTCTCAGCTAAATTGGTTACCTGCTCACTGGAGGGCAGCCACTGAGCTTTTCTAAAATTCTCTGGATGCAGTAGGCACACTGTGGAGAAAGTCTCTGGGACGTATAGCCATACTTTGGTGTAGGACAGAGGGCATCCATTTTTCAGGCAGTAAGTGGTAACTCAATTAATTCTCTATCCTAAACCTCAGTTACCCATGATTGCCTATTGGGCAAAAGTGTTCCTGCGACTGACCTACCCTTCAGGAACACTATGGCAGACTGCTAGTGGAGGAAGTCCCACAAAGTTTTTAGCCCACAGTTGGTGCAACTTCTTATGGTGCCTCTGGGTGACTGAGTGCCCTGATAGTCCCAGGTGACACTAGATCTTTTAGGGGACATAATTGATAACCTAGTAGTATCTTAGGAACCCACCTGGTGACAATTAAAAACAAGTAAAACAGTGTATAACAACATCATAACCATACAACAATATAATAGTTACATTGTCAGCTGAAAGTGGATGCCAAGAAGGCTTAACCTTTATTTGTGATGCCCAGGGTCCTCCTATCTGCATAACTTATTTTAATGCCTGTAAAGAATATATATTTAGCCAATACTGTGTTATGATTTGAGATGGACTTGGCACAACACTTTCATGCCACTGGGCCTCAAAAGTCTGATAAGATATCAAAATATCATCCAATCAGACCACAGCATTTCTGTCAAGCAAATGTATGAAAATGCTGACATTGTCTTGAAAGACATTATATACCCCAACAAGCATACAAACATCGTGGCTATTGTGGTAATTAAATGTTGTCTCCCATTTACCCTCACATATTTTGATTAAGATGTGGAATTCTTTAAAATCCAACTTACTGCAATTCTAGGTTTCCTTATTTTAATCAAACATTGTAAATAAGTAATGGTAATTTTATTACATTATAATCAACTTAATACCTCAGGGTTTAATCATTTTTGGCAACAAATAAGAAAGGATCAGTCAGGGAGGGGGGATATATAATTAACTATTAAGCGATATTTTCCTGTATATAGTCATCTCTGGGGGTAAATGTATCATGCTGCAAGTTTCTGGCTGATTTTAAAGTGGAGATGATGCTTATAGCAACAAATCAGATTCTAGTGATCATTTATTTAGTGCTTTCTACATAGTCTGATTGGTTGCTATAGGCAAGAGCTCCACTTTTTAAACCTGCTGAATTCTTACAACTTGATACATTTACCCCCTGATCTTAGTTTCAGGAAAAGCCCATTCCTGACAATTATTATTATTATTATTATTATCATTTATTTGTTAGGCGCCACAAGGTTTCCGCAGCGCCGCACATAGTACAAACAGTAGACTATACAGGGTATAACAGTACAGAACAATAAACAAAAGTACCAATACTTCAGAAACTCCAGGCAGGCAGATGCAGTAGACACGGAGCAGAAGAACGGGTAAGGAGACAGGAGGGAAGAGGGCCCTGCTCAAGCAAGCTTACATCCTAAGCGAGGGTTAAACAGACCAGGCACAAGAGGAGACAGTTGAGGGAATGGGAGAGAGGGGAGAATGAGTGGAGGAGATGGGGGTTAAGTGGATGTTTGGTAGGCTTTGAGAAAGAGGTGAGTTTTGAGTGCACGTTTGAAGGAGCACAGAGTAGGAGAGAGGTGGATGGAGCGAGGGAGGTCATTCCAGTGAAGTAGGGCTGCACGGGAAAAGTCCTGGATTCTGGAATGGGAAGAGGTGATCAGAGTGGAGGAGAGGCGGCGGTCATTGGCCGAGCGCAGGGAGCGGGTAGGAGTGTGAATGGAGAGGAGGTTAGAGATATAAGGGTCAGTAGAGTGGGAGAGAGCCTTGTAAGTGGTGGTGAGGAGTTTGAAAAGAGGGGAGGGGGGTTCTGTAGGGGAAGGGGAGCCAGTGTAGGGCAAGGCAGAGAGGGGAGGCAGAGGAGGAGCGGCGTGAGAGGTAGATGAGGTAAAGGAATTTATTTTTTTGTAGTTGAAGGAATGATGAGCAGGAAAATTTCAGCAGCTTTTTAATTTAAAAACCCTGTAAAGTGTATTTCACATGCACATTCTCTGCATTGGAGGATATGAATTGCAACAGGACAAAGAAGATAATGGAATTAACATTAAGGACTTTAGTTCTAAAATGTCCCAAGACACCAAGCCTATATGGTTGTAGGGACAAGGGTAAGACTGACATCAGGGGGTACAGGAAGTATAGCAATTTGGGGCCAAACAGCATTGTAGAGCCTGATCACCCCTGGACCCAAACAGATTCATCAGGGGAGGAGGACCTCCAAAGTGAATTAAGGGCTGTCATGGGCTCACTTTCTAGGCATCAGCTGCTCCTGAGATGTGAGGTGGAGGCCTCTGAGCTTATTTAATGGATGTTTCTGCAGCGTCCCTAGTAGACAGCATGCCCACCTCTGCACACAATGTATGGGGGGCACCTCAGCTGCTGCCATTTGCTCAAGTGCCAGCCTGCCAGGTGCACATCTTCCTGAGAGAGAGGTGCCTCGTTTCCAGGCAGAGAGCTGTGACAAGCCAGAGGAGCTTTCTGCAGCATCTCTGATCTCAAATAACTAATGATGTCACAACATTGTCAATGGAGAGAAGCCAAAAGGAGCCAGCAAGAAGAAGCAGAGAAGAAAAAGTGAAGAAGGGAGGTAGAGAGGTAAGTAAACAACTTCTGGGGTTAGAAAGAACTGTGGACATGGGATGGCTGGGGAGAACAGGGTTTGGGGTGGTTGGATGAGAGAAAGGATTTCTACTGAGCCATGTAATTTCTAGTGGCAGCTAGGTTAGTTAAATAAATTTGGTGAGAATAAAGTTAGTCCCCTAGTAAGGATATCTATGAATGAGCAGATCATCCCTTGGCAAAGGGATACCAGAGGGCTTGACAAAATGCCAAATGCCAAAAGGCACAAAATGAGTCCAATGAATCCTGTAAAATATAGATTCATTATTGAAACTTTAATGTTTATAAAAGTTGCATAAATAAATATCAATGATGCATAAATGCCAAACTGCATAAAGTAGATTTTGTGTTGCAACTGAAATATTCTAATGATTTTCAAAAGGTGGAGACTACACATTTAGGTGGGATTTTTCAGTCTCTTGAGGTAGTGGTGCTTTGGTGTTGGCCATTATATTTACTTCCAGATAGGTACATTTCTTCACAGAAGTGTTAGATCCTAATACAGTTTGATGTATAAAACTCCTATATTAGATTGGAACTTTTATTTCTAAAGTAGCATTAAAACATCTACCCATGATTGTTCTCTTTGAGGACAAGAAAACATTGACCACATGAAAAAAAATATTCTTCAGACAAATATTTTTTTTTTTTTTTAAATCCAGTATTTTTATTGAAATTTTTTAATATATAAACATACTAAACAACAAAAAGAAAAGAAAAACAATCACATACATATTAAATGACGGAATTTATAAGATTACATTAAAGCATAATAATATTAAATGTGCTATATTCATTCAGGATCATACATCGTAAATGCTTATACATAAGTAAGTTACACATGCAGGGTTTATTACATGGACTCAGATACTTATTATAAGAACTGCAGTAGCCATACATTTAAGTAGATAGAGCATCTGTACTAGATGACATAGAATAGAATGGAGACTCTAACCATCTGTACCATATATTCTCAAATTCCTTCAGAGCCTGTCTGCTAGTATAAACAAATCTCTTGTGCCTTATGGTGGTATTGACAAGTGCCTTCCAATTTTTAACCGTGGGACTCATCGGGGCCAACCACAGCCTCGCTATACAGACCTTAGCCAACATCACTAACTGTGAAATGTACTTTTTTGTCAGTTTATTAACTTTCCCCTTCAATCGGAGCCCAAAGACACAAGTGGCCAGTGAACTAAGAGACACTTCAATTCCAGTAACCTGAATACATCTCCTGATCCTTCGCCAGAAGATCTGTATACATGAACACTCCCATAGAAGGTGCCAAAAGTTAGCATCGATCGAATTGCATTTCGGACAGTTAGGGATAGCATCCGGGTGAAATTTTGCCAATCTAATAGGGGTAAAGTAGGCCCTGTGTAAGATAAACACCTGTATTTGTTGAAATTTTAATGATGAAGTATAACCTTTAGTACTGTCTGTAACCATTTCCCACTCCTTGTCTGATAAAGGGCCAATATCTATTTCACACTGATTCCTCAAACCATCCAAATCATCTGCAGTGGATTCATACAGAAGACATGAATACATTCGAGAGATCAGACCTCTATAACCCAAGGCCTGTAATTGTTTCCTCAGTGGATCCACCCCAAACACCAAAGTCTCCCCTTTAAATTGTGTGTTTAGGGCGTGTCGTAACTGAAGGTAAAAATAAAACATTGTTCTGGGTACAGAGAATTCCCCAACCAACTGTTCGAAGGATTTAAGTACATTTGTATCATAAAGCTGATCTACCGACACCACACCCAACCGAGACCACTCCCTGGCCCTCTTCACTGTATTCAACTTCTCAAATTTCTTTGCCCCCCAGATAGGAGTATATGGATCAATGTCAGTTTGTTTCATTATTTTATTACAGATTGTCCAAATCTTAACTGCCTGAATCAGGAGCGGAGGAGCCCGCATACCAAGCCAGCAGTGACTGTAAGGGAGTGTGATTAGAATTAAATTGGTGTACCAACACCCAATGTAGCTCATGGTAATCGGGGTCCGAAACCCATGCCTTAAGGTGGACCAATTGAGAGGCAAAATAATATAATTTCAAGTTAGGAAGTGCAAATCCACCAGAAGATCTGGATCTATACAGCGAGCTGAGCCTGACCTTAGCCCTTCCCTCTCCCCAAACCAATGAAATCAAATAGCTATCAATGCATCGGAAAATGGAGGGTGGAATATATACAGGTGACTGCTGGAGTATATATAAAAACTTTGGCTGCACCATCATCTTAATTAAATTTATCCTACCGGAGACAGAAAGTGGGAGCTTCTTCCATACATGAGTTTTTTCTTTAATGTATTTGATCTGGGGCCGCAAATTAAGTTCTACATATTCAGCGGGGGTATTAGAGATCCATATTCCCAAGTATTTGAATTTCGATGCCCATTTTAACTGTAAGCCTTCTGGCATTGTCACGGGACACTCCCATCCCAGAGGGAACATGCTAGATTTATCCCAATCAATTTGTAGGCCGGAAAAAAACCCAAATCCATCAACCACCCGCAGCAAATGTTTTAGGGAAGTGTCGTGATCTGAAAGGAACAACAGCATATCATCTGCATATAATGCCACCTTATCCTCTCTGTGCTCTGATCTAAGTCCCACAATTTCTCTATCATGCCGGATCTTACAGGCCAGCGGCTCTATTGCTAATGCAAACAGGGCCGGAGACAACGGGCATCCCTGTATAGTACCCCGCTCTAATTGAAATTGTTGAGAAAGATGCCCATTGACACAGATCCGCGCCACTGGATGTGAATACAAAAGTTTAACCCATTTTATAAATTCCGGGCCCACTCCAAATCGGGACAATACCTCCCACAGGTATGGCCACTCCACCGAGTCAAATGCCTTGGCTGCGTCCAAGGACACCACAACTTCGCTCTCAGAAGAGGGTGACCGCACCTGCAGGAGAGTATACAGCCTTCTAAGATTGATAGACGTGGACTTGCCCGGTATAAATCCCGTCTGATCCGGATGAATTAATTCCAGCACCACTCTACTTAACCTCAAAGCCAGTAATTTTGCTAGAATCTTAACATCATTTGACAAAAGTGAAATCGGGCGGTAGGACTCAGGGTACAACAAATCTTACCCTGACTTAGGCAGCACCACCACTATTGCCTCTGCCATTGAAGGGGAAAGAGCGCCAATCTCTCCCAGCTCGCTGAATGTATCCAACAACCTAGACACAAAAAAGGGCCGGTGTTTTTTTATATAATTCAATTGGAATTCCATCTACTCCAGGGGCTTTACCATTAGGGAATGACATAATAGCTATATCAATCTCTTCAAGAGTAAAGGGTGAGTCCAAAACCTCCCTACTATCATCGGAGAGGACAGGAAGGGAGATACCATTCAAATACTGCTGTAACGTATCCATGTCATATCTGACCTGTGACTTATATGTATTTGTGTAATATTTATGAAATACCTCAACAATATCAGGCATCAGATACTTCTTAACCCCACTCTCATCACAGATAACCGGTACTGCTGCATCTGCCCTCTCCGCCCTTGTCAGATAAGCCAGGAAGCTACCATTTCTATCGTCCTCTGCATATCGTACATGCTTAGAAAACAGAAATTTACGTTTGGATTTCTCAAATACATACTCTACCCAATCTCTCTGGGCCAACTGCCATGTTCCCCTTGCAACCTCAGTTTTGTCCGCAATGTATTGTGCTTCTAAGGATTTACACTTTTTCTCTAATATCTGTTCTTTTTGTCTGGACGACTTTTTAATTTCAGCTATGCCAGCAATTATTGTCCCCCTTAGGAAAGCCTTAAAAGCGTCCCAAACTATAGGTGGCCTTGCTGTTACTAGATTATCTACAAAGAAGCCTTCCCACTGTGTCACCAATGTCGCTCCTGTACCCATCAAGGAGAGCCAGAAGGGATTTAATTTCCAAAAGGACTGGCCTCTATCAATTGCAAAATCAATAGATAGGCAGAGGGGCGAGTGGTCAGAAATTCCCCTAGCCCTATATTCCACGCTCCTTACCAGCGGTACCAGAGAGTGTGACAGTAGAGCCAGATCAATTCTTGAAAATGCATTATGTGATGTAGAAAAGCAGGAGAATTGGACATCTTCTGAGTGCCTCAAACGCCATACATCTACTAACCCCATTTCCTCAACCAGAAAAGAAAAAGCCGACTTAGAGTTGCTAACTACAGCATTTTTCTCTCGCCATCTGTCCACCTCTCCATTTATCACATTATTAAAATCCCCTATACAAATGGCTGGAACATCTGGGAACAATGCCATGAATTCTCCACATTTCCTTAACACCTCACCATTATACGGTGGGGGTATATATACAGCTAACAGAATCACCGGAACCCAATTAATGACAGCCTTCATCAGTACAAACCTTCCCCCTGCATCCACTTGAATTTTTTCCAAGGAGAAGCAGAGACGTTTATGTACCAATATAGAGACCCCTCGAGAATTAGTCGTGTACGTAGAGTGGTATGCCCTACCTACCCATGCTTTTTTAAGGGCAAGTATTCTATCACCGTGTAAGTGAGTCTCCAATAGACAAACAATATCAGGATCATTTTTTCTAATGTGTCTTAGTACAAGAGAACGTTTCACAGCATTATTTAGGCCCCGCACATTCCAGGAGAGAATTTTCAGCTCCTTATCAGATGTACCAGAATACATATAATTGTAGTCCCTCTTATCTCACTACCCCGCATCCCACACCCCTACAGAGCATACATTGACATACTTATAAGCACATATAATCCTTGTCTATATATTTGCGATAACATTAAAACTACCCACAACTTAAATAGCTTTAATACTAAACCCATACCCCCACCCTGTATACTCCACCCAACTTAAGTATACCTTAAACCCTAACTAAAATTACCTTAAGATATTCAGCAGGCCAGCACACTACCAAAAAAGGTCACCAGCCAACCCGCAAAATACCAGAAGATAGAGGAAGGAAAAGGAAGGAAGGAAAAGGGGCGAATTGAGACAAGAGAGGAAAAGAACGGCCTTAAAGCCATGGGCTCTCCAGCCCATTACATATTTTATTTTATTTTTTACAGTGGACCTTTCAATATTAGTTTGAAAATCACAGACCCCACCTGAGCGAAATACATTTTTTTTTTTTGTACCACAGAAGAGAAATTACATTATGTATAGCAAATACCATGCATAATATCAATGACAAATCAGCAATGTCCAAAGGACTATCAGGAGAGACATAAAAAAGTACTCATCCAGCATCAGCGTCCAGCAGCAGCTAGGCGGTCCAACCAAATTGCAGCCTCTCGGGGAGTATCAAAAAAGGATGTACGGCCCTCCGAAACCACTCTCAACCGGGCAGGGAAAATCATGGCATATGGGATCTGTATATCTCTCAATCTTCTCTTCACCGGAATGAATTGAGCCCTGTTCTTTTGTACATCCAGAGCGAAATCAGGATACATTGCTACTCGCTGACCATTGTATTCCACTGAACCTTTCTGCCTAGCCAAGCGTAGAATGGTATCTCGGTCACGATAGTGCAACAATTTGGCTATGAAGGTGCGTGGGGGGGCTCCAGGAGAGGGTGCTTGAGTTGGAATACGGTGGGCCCGCTCCACTGCGAATTGGGCTGTAAATAAATCTGTACCAAACAGTTGGATTAACCACTTTTTCAAGAAGGATTCTGAGGAGACACCTTCTGCCTTCTCGGGCAATCCAACCAACCGAATGTTGCTGCGACGCAAACGCCCTTCCATAGCCGTAAGCTTTTGTTTAAACAGAGAGGCTTGCGACTCCAGACTCTCCAACCGGCCCGCAACTGGTGCAGAAGGGTCCTCCAATGTAGACACACGTGTCTCCACTTCACCCACTCTCTCCCTGATTTTTTGCACGTCTTGCCGGAGAAGAGAGAGGTCCACCTGCACCTCTCCTATTTTATCCGTAACACTCTTTTCAGATGCCCCAATGGCCTGCAGGACCTGCTGTAATGTAACTTCAGGGTCCGCCAGTGGAGCCGACAAAGGGGGGGTAACGGGATGTGATGCATCTCCTGAACCAGAGGCTGTAGTGGAGGAGCGAGCAAAGAAGTCCAATTTTCCCGCTGCGGTGGACTGGTTATGTTTGCCCATAATTTCACAGGAAAGATGGGATGATATTTATCCTATAAGCTTATATGCAACCCTGTAACCTGTATAGCTTTAATTACATATAGGTGTACAGCTCAGATTGTATTGCTAGCAGTGCATTGCAGCCAGTTATCTTCACAGAGAAAGGTATATCTCCTCCAACAACACTGATAATGATAATCAAATAAGTCCAGAGCCCAATTCAGTTACTCCTCACTTGTACAAGGATATAAATGTACCTGTATCAGATGGATATCACAGGCTGTGTTCACCTAGACCAGTATGTGGTATTACAGAGGCGCTATGTCCCAGCAGTCATCAACTGCCACAAACTGCCACATACTGCCTGTAGTATTCCTCTACCCAGATGCTCAACTCTTTCTCTCCCAGTCTCGGGTAAAATGGCAAGAGCACTATCAAAACAGGTACACTATGTACAGCAACTATTCGGATGCACAATTTTGGGTCCAAACGTTTCTTTATTCCACTATAACGGAGATCAACAGGATATCTGGGATGGAGAGCTCGTAACTGTGCTTGCTACTCCATGCTCGTCCAGGCCACGCCCCCCAGACAAATATTTTTAAGTGGAATATTTACAGTCCACTTTTACCATTAGATGAACTTTAACTTTATTGTGTCTATATGTATTTTTCTTTTAAGGGTAGTACCTTTTTGAACCCCACTAAAATATTATTATTACAAATTACAATATAGGTTTGTATATAGGTGGGTTTAAAATGGAAGATCATATCCTTCACAACTGAAGAACTGTAAAATTCTTTTGAGGATATACAATTTCATTTGTGTTGTAGTATTTATAGGTGCTGAATTATGCCAAAATGCAAATCTTAAAAAATGCTGCTATATATCCAGGTTTTTCCTTGCACCAGTCAGAAATATACAAGCATTCCGACATTCCGAGAGTGGGCATCAGCTTGTTGGTTGATAATTGAAACCGTCAGTTATGTGTGTATATGTTAATAATATTACACACAAATGTTAATGTAAGTCATGCCTTTTGTTGTTTGGTTATGTCAGAAGTAAACTAGGTGAAGGCAATTACAAATCACAGTGCAGCATCACAGGAGTTGATTAACAGAGAGAATAAAGAAGAATATTTACAAAAGAGAAAGATACCATATATCCCCAGTCAACCGCTGTGTAAGTGGGAAGGTGCATGCTGGCAAAGATAAAATTGCCAATTTGGATTTAAAGACACTCACCTGATATCTGCCAGTTAAGTGAACATTTAAATGTATATACAGTATATCTGGACATATTCAAGGCAAGTAAACTGTGCAAATAGGCTAAATCAGGAACAGTCACCTAAAATATGCCACATCTGGAAGCAGAGCTAAATATCGAATTAATTTTAGAATGTAATATATTTAAGTATAAAAATACATATGTAATAATTTTCTAGAATAAAAGTCACATTTAATTTTAGATATTGGCTTTCAATGTATTTAAAATGTTGACTTATAGCAATTCTCTTTCATTTATTTCCCTTCAGAAACAATGGTTACCTGCAGGAGCCATAGCTGTTTAACTGTTTCTCCAACTCAAGGATTGGAGACAACAGAGCATGAGGACATTTACACTGTCACTCAGTGGATTTTTGGTGTGCATTAAAACCAGTGAAACTGCTTGTACAAGAAATGTGGTGTATAAATGAACAACCATATATCATCATCATCATCATTTAATTATATAGCGCCAGCAAATTCCGTAGAGCTTTACAATTGGCAACAAACATTAAAAAAACAATACTGACATACATACAGACAGAGAGGTAAGAGAACCCTGCTCGCAAGCTTACAATCTATGGGACAATGGGAGTTTGAAACACATCATATTGCACACTGGACCAGCTAGAATGCAAAGGTAAAAGTATTGAGTGGGCTGTGTGTGTACCAATGTTGGTCAGAGGGTTGTTGTCTTGTGTTAGCTGTGTAGAGGGTGGTAATAGGGGAGAACCATATATTTGTGCAGAATAACATTCTGCTTCTGTGTTCTGCACTATGTCGCTGCCACCAGAGAACTGGGGATTGATAAACTGTAGTCCTGAACTTTCAGCCACATATGGAGCCTATACTTGAAATGGTTGTAAATATCTATGATGTGTTGCAGAAGGATGAGATTGTTCATTAATATATAGAACTACTTGGATAAACCTAATATATAAATAGTGTTAGATTGTCTGAAATATCAATGCATGCATGTGAACGTGATAAATTGGGCTTTGCTAAAAAACACACTTTAATAAGTGTGAGCTGCAATGTTTTTTTCTAGCAAATGATACCTTATTACATTGTATAAATTGATTGCAAACTACATTGGATAATAATGTAATTGCTATGCAGAAGAGCAAGTCTGTCAAATCATTCATGGTTATTAACAAACAAGTAATGCTATAATGTATAGTATATATTAATAAATTCACAAACTAAACATGTGAAATAACTAATGAGATTATAATTAGCAAATTCTGTACAGCAGCTGTCTGTTCGATCAGTTCCAAAAAATAATTATTGTCTATGTATACCCTTTCACCATGTATACTATTTGACAGCAGTCTATCATATGTGGACACAGGTGTTTTAAAACGATGATTCAGTGCAATTAGGTCTTGTATGCAAAATAGCAGAACTTTATTCACCCTCCTTTAACCTCCACTACAGCACAAGACTTAAGTTGCAGGAGTCACATATTGAATGTATACAGTTCTCCACCTCACACCTGCACAGTCCTTAGGAATAGTCCAGTTTCAATCAAAGAGTTAAACAGTATACTAGTGTAAGTCCATCTCTTTGTTTCTCCTGCTTATTACCAAAATAGACAGTTCAGTTTAAATTGAAGTACAGTTACTCACACTGCATACCAGCTTCTCCTGGATGCAGTGACTGCACAAGGTCTCTCACCACAGCCGATCCGTGTTCCCTTGCAGTGTGGCTCTGGTGATCACTTTTATTGCCCCTTCCCCCCAGCCTGCTCCTCCAGACTCCTCTGACGGTTGCCTCCTCTTGTCTCACTGGGCCCTGCTTGTCTTCAGTACATTACCCCCAGATTGAGCTCACCACTCTATCATAGTTATATTCTGAGGTAAGTTCTCCCTCACATCTGTCCCATTTTACTCCTCTGTCAGTGTCTATTTTACATTTCTCTAACTGACTCCTTCTCTCTATTCTCTCTCTCTGACAGCTCTTTCCCTTGTTCTCCACCCCCCTTGTATTATTGTACTTAAATCAGTTCCCTTTATATTAGAACTATGTCTCTCTCTCTCCCATTTAATTGCTTCTGACACTCCTTATTTTCTATTCTATTCTATTCTTTCTATTATATTCTCCTCAGAAAATTTCACTCAAATTCTCTCTGTCATAATCTACTTGGTCTCTCATGGCAGAAGGCCACTGATTTGCTACCTAGATTGCAAGGGGATCCAGAGACCTTCTCCCCTCTGTCTCAGGTGCCCAGCTGCCACTGTGTTGTGATCTGCTCATCCAAACCTTCTGCTAAGTAATGGATTCTTGTGTCTCTCTTTTGGGTCCTAGTGACAGGGCCACATATTCAATCACCGAGACATGTGAATAACAATATTAGAGGGGGCACTACATTAAAAAGAATGATAGATAAATATATATGGCTGTAGTACAGGGATGGTCTGGCAAATTTTAGCCCAGGGGTGCAAGAATCAACTCAGCGGTCTGTTAGGAACATTTTAAAGGAAAAAAGAAATGCAGGTGGCCCAGTGACCCAGCCCAAGGTAGCCCACTATGAGACCGGTCCAGGAGGCAGATTTGTCCCCCTGCCCCCCAGCACAGTCTGTGGATTTCGGTTCCTCAACAAAGGGTGGATTGACGCATCACATACGGCAAAGAACGCAATGTGTTCAAAACCTGTTGTTCACTCTGTGTTGCGAAACCGAATGTCCGTTGTTGCATAATCTGAAGGAACGCTAACTTGAATCTAGGGACAAGAAAGAAAAATGTTTGTTTTTATTGTCGTTTTGCGTTTTAAAAGGTATTGCGTTGCATAAGATATGTGTACTTCCTGCATTGCGTATGTGAACTTCCGGTATTGTTGCCACGTGTTTAAACAGTCGTGTTCATAGTCTGTTATATATGCATAGTGTAATCACTTGGTAAAACCTCTGAAAAGATAGTGCCATTGTTTGGGAAATTTATTTTCTGCGCAGAAAAGGTGTATGTGTTTGTGAATTGTATGATTTAGGAGGTGGGTGGCGTAGCCTGATTAAATCGTCCACAGTATTTGAAACATACTCCCCAATAAGTAATAGTAAAGTTTAGCGATAGCTAGTATCGCTAAGCGGTGCGATTGGACCACATGGTTTATTGTGCAACCGTGATTGTGAATTGGGTGGAGATGTGGGAGGAATTACGCTGGTAAGGCGGGTAAACTCTGATGCTACCAGTTGTAATATACTCGACAGATCGAGGAGCTGATATTTCTGTTGTCCATAGTGATATTTCTGTGTTAGGAGGTGGGTGGCATAGCCTAATTATATCGCCCACGGTTAGGAGGTGGGTAGCGTAGCCTAATTAAATCGTCCATGGTCCATCTCTAGTAGGCTCTGTTTGAAACGAGAACAGTTAAAAAGGCCCTTTTTGCGTAGCGTTGAGAAATAGGTTGTTTTCACAATGGGTGCGAAGCAAACGCTAGAGATGGGTGATGTTGTGAAAGGATCAATTGGTTCGGCGAGGTTCCGTATGTTTGAAAATTATGGTGCATACGCAACGGTGAATTGCGACAAATGGGTCAAGATGACCCAAGAGTTTGTGAAACCTTTCCCAAGCATAGGTAGTTTTGAGTCAGAGGTGTTAAATAATGTTAGAGATAAAGTGTGGTTGATTAAATCAACAAATACGAGAATTAAACATGATGACTGTTTAAAATTGTGGCAACAAAAAGGGTACACGTGGCAAGGAAGCGCGTGTTCTGGAAGTGTGCGTTGCAAAGCGTGGGGAACTAAGCGCAAGCACGCCCCAGACAAATTCAGTCGGGGGGGAAAGTACAGCCGATACCAAAAATTTAAAAACTGTAATTAGTAACTTGTATGTTGTTTTAAGTAATATTAAAAGTAATGTTTCAGGACAAAGAAAAGGAATGATCCCACCAGCAGGGGCAGCGGCTGAAAGTGGTGAGAATAATGTAAAGGATAACAAAGGGGGAGACATCCATTATACTGAAACAGCAATTCCAACAACTAGTTCAGAATGTAGTGATTTAGTAGGCTTACATCCTGTCCGCACAACAGCAGTTCTCAATGGGAAGGTGGACAGAAATGGTGAAGTTCCCTTAAAACATGTAGCAAAGCATAATCCATGGACTAGGACTGAAATGTTTTCAATTTTGTCTGATTTCCCTGATCCTAGAAAATATTTGGCCAAATGTCAGAAGTTTATTAGATATTATGGTAATATTTACGAGCCAACTAATAACGATTGGCGAGTGATGTTGAAGGTCTGTCTTCCTCTCAATACTGATATACAAAAGTTTATTAAGGATTGTATGTTGGAGGAGGATAGATCATTTAAAGAGAAACTATAATAATAACTAACACCCACTAATCGATAATTTGCATAGCAGGGAAGTTATAACCCCTAAAACTCTAGAAATAAGATAAACATAACTATATAGGCTGGATCTCATTTATTAAGGTGGCAGCCATATGTAATGGACTTCACACATAATCCATAGGCCACCCTAATAAGGCAAATAAAATACCTGAAATGATTAAATGCATTAATGCTATAAAAATCTAAGCATAAACTGTAATATAAAACAGATCACTGAGATACCTAGTCTAAGGGGCATATTCAATTAAGTTTGGTGATCGCGATTAAAGTGACAATGCGGTACTGCAATATCACGGATTTCCATTTGCAACCCTATGAGGTGCACATGGAAATCTGCAGTGTTGCAGTAATGGGACTTGTGTGACAACGAGCAATTTGCGATCGCAAGATCTAATTGAATATGCCCCTAAAAATGAAAAAAGCCTCAAAGTCTATGTTTAGTCCATATGGAGTCAGAGTCTAAATGTCATAGATCTTGAGGAGATCAGGCACCACAGATGGAATATTGAGAAAACCCAGTCTGTCAGTCAGTGACCCATTGGCATTACAAAGTAATGGAAGTGGGTTTTGGGAATAAACAAAAAGGGTAAGCCGGAGAGGAGAGGTTATTGTTGGGGAATATTGGAAAGAAAGTAATTGGGGGCATATTTGCTAAACTGCGGGTTTGAAAAAGTTGAGATGTTGCCTATAGCAACCAATCAGATTCTAGCTGTCATTTTGTAGAATGCACTAAATAAATGAAAGCAAGAATCTGATTGGTTGCTATAGGCAACATCTCCACCTTTTTCAAACTCGCAGTTTAGTAAATATACCCCTTAGACTGATGTTGAGTAGCCATATTCTTTCAGGGCCAGGGTAGATCATTTAAACCAGAAACATGCTCAGCCAGATCAAGTGCTGAACCTCTAGGACTGATTTGTCATCACTCTTTTGGGAAACACTCCCAGATTCTGGGGAATTGGTGAGCCTACATCTGTGGGGAAATTGATACCCAGAGTCCCACCAAGCTGGTCGAGAGCAAGCCGAGAGGCCGGGATCAGTAAAACACACAGATCCACCTTTTGGGTCAGAACCCATGGCCTACTTGAATTGCCTACTGTGGACTTTGTTGTCTGGTGTTTGTGTCTATTAGGGCGCTGAGTTGGGAATAAACCTGCTGGGGACTTTGTTATTTTTTTACTGACACTGGTAAATTTACTAACACTTGGTTATAGTTGGTGGGGAACACGTTTCTCTTGGAGAGCACTACTGCATTTACTTTGTGTTTACACTTTGCTTAAATAAAAAATGTATTATTGCATACCTGTGTGATATTTGAAACTAGAGGGCTGGGTACCTAGATAACTAGGGTTCCAAAACTGGTCTTCTCACAGATTCACTTAATTTCTATCTGTGAGATCCTCTTTTAATTATCACGTCCTCTAAATTAATTATTTACTTTATATATACCTATAAAAAATAGAAGCTTGGGGTCTCTGGAGTCAAAATTAGTTGATACACTATGGGGCTGATGCAGAGTGGGACATATGCCTATTTGCGTAGTTTATGCCCTGAAAGTTGGCACACGCATATTCTCCAGTGCCGTTTTGCATGACTCTGGCACCTATAGATAATTCTTGGTTTACTTGATAAGACTTCTTGTAGGCTCTCATACTTCAACAAGGTATTTCAATATTTTTCAAAAATTTTACTAGGTTCCATCGCCAAGCTACTAAATCTAGTTATAAAAAGTATATCTAATTTAACAGTTTCGTTGTTCCTAATTTTATAAGTGAAAAGTTATTTTCTGTCTAGGACTTTCACTTACTCAAAGCTTTTCTTTACCCTAAGGTATTATAACCTCTTTGCTAAAATGCCTTTGTCAAATGTGTGTCTTGTTTAACATATGTGGATATTTCAAATCTATTTTTCTGGATTCTTTTAAATTGCTGCTATGGCTGACGGTACTGACATGAACTACCAGAACAGATGGTAGAGGTCTTGGTCTTTAGCAGTCACCTTTCCCAGAAAGCTTGTTATGCTCACAGGTACTAAGATGTCCCCAGGTCTTAAACTCAGCATAATGGGAGCTTATGTACCATAGCGCAGGAAATATGAGGAGTAATCAAGGCAAATGGTGTGGGTCCAAAGCAATCAGAATAACCATGGACACGCTAAAGGTCAGGGCAGCTTGCAAGCAAGGAGAATCCAATAAACAGGCAGAGGTCAGGGTCAATCGACAAACAGCAGGGTCCAGAACAAGCTGAGGTCACAGGTATCAGTCAGATTACAGGCAGAGTATCCACAGGTATATAAAGCATGTCAGCAAATGTGTATGTATATATATATGTGGACAAAGAAGGGGGAGGTGACGTCCAAGTCATCATAGCGATGGTCAAGACGGAGCCACACAGGGCACAATGAACCATGGCTGCACAGTTACCACCACGACTTGTGTCAATTGTCTTTCAGAATAATTATCCAACCAACAAAGCATAATGATTACTAGAAGCTGGAATGAAACCATTAAAATTGATATGTTTATTATACGTTCTAGTGCTGATATATCCATTATTAACTATCATTTCAAGAGTCAAAAATGTCAACCATAAATTACAAATTTAATCTTCTGTAATTGATGAATTTAATAAACTCTTCCAGGCTTGCATAATTACCTTCACAACCAATAAAAAATATTGTCAATGTACTTGTGCCAGTGTACTACATGTTTAGCAAAAGGATTATTATGCCAAATTGGTCATTTTCCCATATATATATATATATATATATATATATATATATATATATATATATATATATAAAGTTGCAAAACTGGGGGCAAAGTTGGTCACCATAGCTTTGTTATTTATTTGTGTATGGAAGGATCCCTCAAACCAAAAATAATTATGTTGAAATAAATTCAATGCCTTTCACAATAAAATATGTCTGGTCTCTGTTAAACACCTGAGGTGGCTAGAAAATATCTTATATCTTAAATGTTTGTATCTTTCCTGGTGGGCAAAACATGTGTAGCATGATTTAGCGTTAGATGTGTCCATGATATAATCAGCTTTCCATTCAATTAAATCTAAAAATTTTAAAATCTGCATAGTATCATTAAGATTGCTTCTCTGTTTAGCCACCAATGGCAGTTAAAGTGAGTTAATAGAAGCCAAGAGTTTGAAGGTTAGAGAATAAATCCCCATAGCTATAGGTCTCTTTGGTGGGTGCTCCAAACTCTTCTGGATTTTCGGTAAGCAAAACAGAAGCTTCTTTCAGAAATACAAAATAATTTCTCCTCTTCCAGAAGCTTAAACCATACTCCTAGTTAGGGTGTTTTTTAAGTATTTTGCACATTGTCCTATCTGAGAGGAGTTGGTAGACTTTATATTTTTTAGTTTACACATTGGAATAGCAATGTCAGGATTCAATTGAATGAGGGATGGCTAATAAATGTTAAAGAATCATACTATATATAAACCTGTTGTTTCTGATATAGAATTGTGTGACTTTTAGTGTATATTAAATGTATGATCCTTGTTTTAACAAATTGATATATAATCTTCATGAAATGAGTAAGATACTATGCTTGCATTGTTAATATCCTGTTGTTTGAAGTAGAGAAATAAAGTTTGAGTTATAGGTCTATTTTTTACTTTTGTATTTTAGGATGAGGCTAATTTTTCTCTGGGGAAAGCTTTTTTTGAGAGCCCAATTCTCTATGGTATTCAGTCCAGTGCTGAATATGCCAGTGCTGAGTAAAATTATGACAGGTGGACCTCATGCTGCTGGTTTCCCTGTTGTAATAGTGTCACCAGTTCAGCCTAGTGTCATAGTGTCTTTTCTAGGGGACCCCAAACTGTTTGCCCCCCCAATTTACTGATACCAGCCTAGACAATTAGTGCTAGAAGATGGAACAGATTTTTTTTTTGGGTGGGGGGGGGGGGGTAGGGGGCACGTCCCTATTGTTTTTTTAAAAGAATATTTAAAACCAGTATTCATAATCAAGATGATGTTACTGACATATCAGCAGCACCGTTTGCATTCACACACAATTACGTGCTGAATATCCATGTGACTCAGCATATATACATGGTTGTGTGCTTTTGTCTGAACACTTTTTTTGCCTTCATTTTTAAATGCCAATTCATCCAAATCAGCATCAGGCCCTTCGATTCTATTATTGCATTGGCTTTATACTTGGAATCCAGGATTAGGAATGAGATGAACTGAAGCTAGATGTCTAGGAGCTCAATCTACTTTGCCACCTCCCAAGCTTTCATGTTTTCCCAGTCTGTTTGAATAGAAAATACCTGAGTGGAGCCTTTGCAACTCTAGAGAAGGTGCTGTCCCTCCAACCTGCTTCATAGAGGGTGATACTCCTTCAGCTTAATCCAGAGATGGAGTTATCCCTCCAGCCTGCTCCAGACAGGGTGCATTCCCTACAGCCTGCTCCAGAGTGGGCACTGTCAGCCCAGGCTACTCCAGAGAGTTTGCTGTCCCTTTAACCAGCTTCAGAGAAGGTTCCAGTTGTTGCCGACTACTCTGAGAGTCCAGAGACTGCTGCCCAGCCTGAGTGTCCAGAGACTGCTGCCCAGCCTGAATGTTGAAAGACTGCTGCTTAGTCTAGACTCCTTAAGGGGAATTATGCCCTTTCCTCTAGGCATGAGGTAATTTCTGTCCTGGCCTTCGGGCCTGAGTTCAATTGTGAGCTGGCCTTAATTCATGAGTCTACCAATCGTGAGGTGCTACCGATGTCTGCCCAGTCCACAGTAAACAAGATGAATGCCTGTTCCACTGTGCCCGTCCTAGCGCCCGTTCCCTTCCCCCTGTTTCAAGGTTCTAGACTCTGTTTTGCCCAATAATGTTGATGCTAAATCCTCCAAGGACCAGCTAAATTGTTTTTATCGAGACATTACACAGTATAACCCATGCACTTTGGCAGAAATCAAGGTGCACGTGTTTAATCCAAGACACACTGCATCACCAAAGATGTTTTTTCACTGCACCTCAGTCGTATTGTAACTTGTAAATTAAACCTAGTATGATTGTCTTCTTCTTTTATCACCTACTGAAGAGGGACCCAGGGCATGCAGATGTATAAAGGTGTAATTGTTTTCTGTACTGTCAATCACTGTCAAGCAGAGGAGACTCTTGCACCAAGCTGCTTTGTGCGGTTGGTCTGAACACATGCACACAGCTTCACACATAACAAGTAACTGTTCTGTATTACTTGTACTCCTTATATGACACCCTCACAGAAGTGTGTATTGTTGTAATAGTAAAATATCTGCCAAATCATTGTTCAATTGCTTGTCAACAAATAATTTAGATTTAATGATGAAGAGACTTACTATATAAATCATAATTGCCTACTGTTTGGACCAAGGGACACATCATTGTACAGCACGGGGAGAGGGGGAATACACGTTCCCCAAAAAATCGTTTCATCATGGCCCTGCCCCACCTACTACAGAGCAAAGTGAAGTGGGATCCAGAAGGATGGTCTACTCTGCCCAGAGTTCAGGAGGACTTCCTGCAATTTGGGAGTCTTGAAGACATTCCAGGAAAGTAGGCACGTATGATATAAATTGTTCTATAAAGTTTGTTTGTCAGACCTTTGCTTGATGCTGTGCTCTAATGTGTCACCTGCTACAAGATGTTTGTAATCCTATATACTGAAATGATCGTTCTCAAGAAAACTTGGAATTAATTGGGATAACTACTGAACTTTTTGAAAACAGATTGGTATTCCTATTGTTGTGTTTTGAAGTTATCATGCCTTCAAACCTAGAGTATCTTTTGTGTCCTCTGTAGCCTCTGTTTACTGTATGATTGTCAGCTAAGTATCATTTTTTTTTTCTCTGACGGACCCATGTATGTTATTGAAATATTATATTTTTCCATGATAGAATCACTGGATCTTTTCATTAAATTAGTGTGGGGCTAATTTTCCCTTTACTTCTGTACTCTGTTAAAGTTGTTGTGCTTTCTCTACTGATGTGTGAGCTGGTGGTGTAATCTTAGCTGGGCATTTATGATCCTAAACAGACTATTCACTGTTTTATATTTATTATACAGTCTTCCCGTTCTATTGTACAGAATAATATTTGTTAAAATGTTTTACATGTAAATCTTAAATGCACAATGAGTACATTTGTAGGGAGTTTAAGGCAGAAAGGGCAAAGCGAGAGAGAAAGAGACCCAAAGAGTGAATGAAATAAAGGTGTGCAATGGAGAGGGAGGATGGGCCAGTGGAGAGAAGGGAAAGGCAGAAAGAGAGATTGCAAAGAATGAGATATATTGTATGTATTGCATATATTTGGTGATTAAAGTGTGCTCCTATATTCTTGTATTGGATTATGTTGTATTTAGTAAAATCAGTCACCTTTACATACATTTGACAAATTTGTATGTATCACCAATTTCCCCTTTTTTATCTTTTTGTACTTTGAAGACTGGGACTTCCTATACTTTGACCAAGAGCTTCATGCATCTCTCCATAGGTGTTGTTAGTTTGAGCAACATTCAGCTAGGTCCTATGTAGGCATATTCAACAGAAATTTAAATGTGTTGACCATATCCCCCTATATGTATACACAAATAAGCAACTATAATTACACATCCTGTCTTACATTACTGCAACACACTGAGTTTTCCATGCTTGGTCTATAAGTAAAAGAGAGACAAGAAAAAAGAGTTATTAACTTGTGACCAATAGCAAGAGAGTAGCAATGCTTTTGCCAAGTACAGCTACCCAAATATTTACAACATTTGGCACAAAAAAAATCAGTGTAACTTGGGTCTTCTCTGAGCTTATCTGTGACCACTTCTTTGGAATCCAAATTAAACTATTCTTGGTCACCTTGTTGGACTCCATGCTATAAATGAAAGTCTGGGTGCAGAGATGCAGCAACAAAGTTATATCTCTTCACAATCAGAAATGGTTGTTTTATTACTGTATGCATCAGGATGAATCAGACAGATTGTATTACACACTAGTCAGTCAATAGAAGCAGCATATTTCTACTTTGAGTTGATGCTCTGCCACAAGAGACCAGAAGTCAATCAAAATACTTCTCAAATGAGAACAGAAACAACTTGCTCAACCATTTTTAATTATTTCCTTATCGTGGATGAAAGTTCTCTTAATGTGTTATATTTACAACATAATAATCACAATTTTATTATAGCTTTCCCTACTCATACAATTATATTTTAATAACTCAAACTTTGCAGAGATTTAAAGCTATTTTGAGCAAAGCAAGCATTTCATACAGAAGATGATATGAAACACGGATTCAATAAATCTAGAAATATAAAAATTAATTCTTACCCACACAACAAATTTGTATATGTAAAGAAAACTAATATCTATATTAAACATATTTTATTACAGATTTGAACAAAGCCAAACAAGAATATCAAGGGACCCGTGTAATAAATGTTATGCTACTTGTAATGTGATACATCCTATTTCAAATTTCAAGAAATCTATATATTTTTTAAACATCACAGGTTTCTCTTGCTTTCATGTCTCTGCATTGGGGATTTATCATATGTACTCCTGTGAAGTCTCAGAAGCCCTGAACATTATAATTTCATCTATGAAATACTCTCATGTTGCCCCATGAAAGTAAAACAAACGGCAACAAATCTATACTTCTCCAGGGCAAATTTTGCTTCTAGAGAACTTAAAATGTATCTCAAAACACATTTTAGTAATAATAAGGTTAGCAAGCTATACTATATAATGATCAAACCATATGCTTTTGATTTCATTTTAAAAGCTGTGAATGTTCTTAAAAGAGAAAATAAAACCATTTTATTCATTTCTACAAAGAATACAAATATATACTTACATGGACAACAAAAGAGTAACACACAATTTTAAAACATGGTGAGCATATTTTTTGAACATATATATTTGTATGGCACCACATCATGTTCAGAGCTCAGAAAATTACTATCACCAGGTGGTACAGCAGTCAGTGCTCCGAGGACCCATGTTGGGGCCCAAATTTTATAGGGAAAATAAAGAGAAATCCTTTTGCTCAGCCTGACAGTTCTGTCTCCATATCTCCTGCTGAAATAAAAATATGGTAAAACGGACATGATATTCGTGATAGCCAACTAATTCCCTTACCCTATAACATTCTACTATACCACTTGTATTAATTACTGTTGATTGTCACATTCACAAAGTGTCCCTAGAAGTGGTATATAATATCAAATGACAGGGAACCTCAAACGGTGACCCTTTCAGTTATAAGATTCCAGATATTGTTCCTTCAACACTACACATCAAGTGTCACATTACGCTGCTTGATGCATGCTCAGTAATGGGTCACTAGAGTTTGTCAAGGAATTCCTTTCATGCAATACGACTGAAGTACAAAATTTCCCAAGTCCTCAGCAGAGAAAGAGTTAAGAAACATTGTTTTCATCTTTCTCTTTCTTATCTTTTCATCCTATTCTTTTTAGCCAATATAGGATGTAAAACTGTGAGGTTCATTCCTAAACTTTGATGCTTTCGATTGTTATGATGGTTAGAAATGCTACACAAAAAGAAACATTGTTTAATCATGAACAATTTTTTATTTAATTACTATCTACAAAATGGTAAAATAATAATTGACAAATTAAATAATTAAAATGCCTGCTGCTTTGCAACAATAAGGATTAACTGCAAAAAGAATTCTGGGCAGCTTTTCTTGATAAAGACTGTCATTTTACCAAGGTGTTTTGTAATAAATAAATAAATTAGAGACCGTAAAGAGTTAGGGGCCTTGTGGAAGCCCTAACTAATGAAGTTTCTTTTCAGCTTCACATAATGTTTAGATGTAGCTTGCAAACTGCACTACCACCTTGAAAAATATTTTACTATTGTGCCCCCTGAAGGCTGCTACATGCTGTCGGTTTTCCTGGGACAATTCTGGTTCGGTAATACAGAACTGAATAATGCTTGCCTTTTTTAAATCGCAGTAGAGGTGATTCAATAGGAAAACCATCACAAGTCATAATCTCTTACTAGAGTAATGGGGCAAGTTAGTCAAATGTATTATAACGTGATTGTGCAGCTTTAACAAAATCAAAAGTATACAATATATATTGATTGTGCCCCTCACTGAGAATAAACTGACAGCGCTGCTCCATTTTCTTATATGATTTTTCCAATTATTAATAGGGGCAAGCAGGATCCAAGTGAACAGTTGCTGGCTGTTTATGCTTTTTGAGTAATATAGCATCTATAAAGGTTTTCTTTTTCTTTTTGGTTTTGCTTAAATACAATACATAAACACTGAATTTCAAATCGTTCTGGAAATCACCTTATTTTTAAATGTGTAAAAATATTTTCCATATATGTATATCCTGTATTTATAGTCAACTACCTAAGCGTAGGTCAGCATATTATTCATTGTATGGGTAGTTTTGCTTTTTGTGCAAAAATTAGAGATGCTCAGGCTCGGTTCCCCGAGAACCGAACACACCCGAACTTAGCAAATACGAGTAGTGAGCCGAGCTGGCTCGGGACTTTCGCGCACACTCGAAATTGAAAACGAGTCAAAACGTCATCGTTACATCATCGGATGTCATGAGTTTTGGATTTTATTAGTACCGCCCTTCACACCATTTCACAGAGGGACACAAAAGGGTAGCACAGTTCTTGGCAGTCACTAGAGCAGTTGGGCAGCGTCATAGGTAGAAAAGAAAGAGGAGGAGTTGCAGTGTTATTCAAAGTCTCCAGTGACATTCAGGAGAGCTCCATTGCTCCTTTATGTGACAGAGTCACATCATGTACTCTGTTATATACGTAACACACAAAAAGGAGAGCTCCATCGCTAATTGTCACTTCTGAAATACAAATAATAGGGCTGGCAGTCTTAGTGTAAATCTGCAGTCACATTGTACAGTGTTATATAGGTAACACACAAAGAGGAGATCTCCATTGCTAATTGTCATTGCTGAAATAGAAATACTAGGGCTGTCAGGATTGGTCTTCTGAATTTGCAGTCAAATTGTAAGGTTTTATATAGGTTAAACACAAAGAGGAGAGCTCCATTACTCCATTGCTAATTGTCATTAGTGAAATAGAAATACTAGGGCTGGCAGGCTTGGTATTCTGAATTTGTAGTCAAATTGTACAGTGTTATATAGGTTACCCTCAAAGAGGAAAGCTCCATTGCTAATTGTCATTGGTGAAATAGAAATACTAGGGTTGGCAGGCTTGGTCTTCTGAATTTGCTGTCAAATTGTACGGTGTTATATAGATTACACACAAAAAGGAGAGCTCCATTGCTCCATTGCTAATTGTCATTGCTGAAATAGAAATACTAGGGCTGGCAGGCTTGGTCTTCTGAATTTGCAGTCAAATTGTACGGTATTATATAGGTTACCCTCAAAGAGGAGAGCTCCATTGCTCCATTGCTAATTGCCATTGCTGAAATAGAAATACTAGGTCTGACAGGCTTGGTCTTCTGAATTTTCAGTCAAATTGTACGGTGTTGTATAGGTTACACACAAAGAGGAAAGCTCCATTGCTAATTGTCATTGCTGAAATAGAAATACTAGGGCTGGCAGGTTTGATCTAAATCTGCAGTTACATTTTATTGTCCATAGCTCACTCAGAAGCAGGAGAGATGGCAGGGTTCAGTGCTGAAACATAAATTGTAATAATAGGGCTGACAGTGTTCTTAAAAGTCTTCAGTGACATTCTACTGTGCTATAGCTCATACAGAAACAGGAGGGGTGGCATTGATCATGTCACTCTCCAGTTTCAGTCATGATGATACTAATCCCTCTAGCTCATGTGCTAAAGTCTATGTTCAAGTGCATAGTGCTTTTAAGTAAGGTAAACAAAAATGTAAATAAAAAGCGTGTTCCTTTGTAAAGAAAAAAACACCTCTCTAACAAAGGTGAAAGTTTACTGTAGAAAAACATAAAATTGCCAACATGCCATTCTACCCAAAATATTACCAAGCTTACCAGCATCAGCTAGCTCCCTTCTTTCAGCATCTGCAATCTACACTGCCATCATATTCACCCTCATCAGTGTGTACATCATCCTCAAACAATACTGATTCATCCCAGCTGGAATCCACCATTACAGAAGTCTGTGTACTTTGATGTAATTGCCGATAATGGCCTTTCTCATGGAATTTGTAGTTCATTTTACGGAAGAGTTTTTACAATTTTTGGATAGATCTTTTAGACCAGACAAAATGTCAAAATGTTGTGCAGACTCATCTGCATCACCACTGGGTGTCTTAGGAAAGCTACGTTTTTTTCCTAGCAGCAATTTAATTTCCAGAAAAACTAAAGGAGGAGACATCATTGTGTCATGTGCCACTTGAGCTGTCAACTTGCTGACCAGGAGCTCATTGCATCTCTTGAGATCTGGGTCAGTTGGAAAGAAAGAAAGGACAAAGCTCTTTAACGTAGGATCAAGCACAGTTGCCAAAATGTAATGATCCGATTTCAAGATGTAGATAACTCTTGGATCCTGGCGAAGCGAATAAAGTACTTAATCTATAAGTCCAGCATAATAAGCCGAATTGCTATGTTTCATTTCCTACTTCAATTTCTCTGGCTGCTTTTTAAAAAGTCTAATTAGGGGAATCACTTGATTTAAGCTAACAGTGTCAGCACTCTCTTCACAGGTGACTATTTCAAGTGGTTTCAGCACTTTGCACAACCCGGAAAGTATTCTCCACTGTGCTAGACCAAAGTACATTCCCGCTAAATTCTATTCTTCTTGCAGCTGCTGCATTCTCCTACATGCTGTTGCAGAAACCCAAAAATGACCCTAAATATTTTGGGACACGAACAGCAATTCCTGCATGTCATTGTCATTTTTTAAAAAGTACTGTACCACCAAGTTGATTGTGTTTGCAAAACAGGGAATGCGATGGAATTCCCCTGCTGTAATGCTCTAACAATATTGGTGGCGTTATCAGAAATCACATATGCTCAGGAGATTCCAAGCAGGATAAGCCATGTTGCAATGACATCCCTTAGTTTTCAAACAGATTGTCAGCGGTATTACCTCTGACCTGCGCCTTGTCACGTCTCTGATAACTACATGTCACTCCCGCCTTCAAGACTTCTCCCGTGCTGCTCCCCACTTATGGAATTCACTACCACGCTCAATCAGACTTTCTCACAGCCTTCAAATCTTTAGATGCTCTTTGAAAACCTCTCTCTTTTTTTGAGGTGACCTCATCATCGATAACACTATTCACACTAATGCACCCTCACAACTATCTCAATCTCCACTCTGAGCCACACTCGCTCCTCTTGTTTCCGCTGTGCCCTATTCCCTTTAGAAAGTAAGCTCTCTAATGAGCAGGGTCCTCCATACCCTTTGTTTTCATGTCTCCATTCATTTTGTCTGCCTTGTCTGTTCTTGTTTTGAAGCAGATGATACACAGAATAGCCTGCCTCTGAAAAAAAGTGACGTTCTTGGGTACATGCTGCTGCTTTCCCTTTGTCAGGCACCGTCCCCGCTGATCCTACATCAGCCGTGGAACGGACGCCCTCCTTCCTTCCTTCCGGCTTCTAAGGCTTGTCGGGCGCATGCGCCCTGCCTCGTCCTGTTGCCTAGCAACGGGACGCTACCTGTCCCGCGGGATCCCCGCCTCCTGGCTCCTCTAATCATTCTCTAGCCTGTCCTATTTAAACCTGGCTCTGGCGCCATTAGGGTGCCAGAGTAACAGGTTCAATCCTAGCATCCTTGTTCTCCTGCTTCCTTGTTCCCTATTGTTCTACCATTATTCCTGCTCTTCGTTGTGACCCGGCTTGGTGACTATCCTATTGTCTGTGTGACCCATATTGTACTTCGACCTCGGCTTGCTGACCACTCTCTTGGATTCTCCCTGGTACTGTACATTCCTGATTGGCTCGACCCGGACCATCTGACCCTTCTACACTACACCGGCAAACTAGCTAGTAGGACCGCGACCTGCGTACCCTGTGCAGCGAATTCCAAACCTCCTTGGGGGGGGTCCCTGGCGAACACCAGGGGTACATTAGACTCCGCACCTGCTAGTTCAGTGGCGCTAATACCGGTTAGTGTTCTGTTCCGTTATACTCCTCAGAAGGCCTGTGGCCTGACACACTTCTGGTGAAGGCAAATTATCAACCCAGTGGGCTGTCACAATCATATAATCTTTAGTTTGCCCAGTTTTGCTTGTCCACATATCTATGGTTAAGTAAACAGTGGGTAGAATGGCATTTTGTAGCCCAATAATTACATTATTACGGACCTTCTGGTAGAGGTGAGGAATAGCTTTTCTAGTAAAATGGTGTTGTGATGGAATTTGATAAAGGGGACAGAAGAGCTCAAGTAACTGTCTAAAACCAGCTGCATTAATAGTGGATCTTAGATGCAGATCTAATACTAGCATAGTCGCCATGGTGTCTGTGATCTGCTTTGCCACTGGGTGACAGCTTTCATACTTGCTTCCTCTTGCAAAAGTTTAACAGTCAATTGTTGTAAACTACTAGTAGTCTTCTTCTTGGTCTGCTTCTGGGGTGAAGATTCAACCCCAGCAGCAGCAGCAGCAGCCATAGCAGCAGTGAGAATAACGCTTAAGGATTCTTCTGAGGAATACAATATAGTGGAGGAGTCATCTAGCCATAGCAACTTGGATGCAGGACTAACTCTGATCGCTACTGAGGATATTGATGAGGACGGTGTTGTGGGTGTAGATTGAAGGCGTCAGCATCTAGCTGAGAGAAGGGACCTAGCTGATGCTGGACTGCTTGTTGTTATTTTTTTAGCATAAGTTTCTGATTTTCCCAACAGCTTGCCATGCACTCGCTTCAAATGGTGTAACATGGATGAGGTTCCTAGATGGTTAAGGTCCCTACCTCTACTGACTGTGGCTTTACAAACACTACAAATGGCTAGACAACTGTTGTCCGGATTTGGGTAAATATTATTCCACACATAAGAGGTGGATATTTTGGTCTTATGCCCATGCATGACAATGGCCTTCTTCTTATCACGTGCAAGAACTGCTTCCACTGGTGCAGGACTTACACAAACAACATCATCCTCATCAACATCCTCATTAACACCCTTTTCAGCTACACCAATATCCCCTTCATCCTGTTGCAATACCAAAGTGGCATCCTCAATTTATTTATCACCGGCTACACTCAGGCTGTTCAGGCACACATCTGCAGAAATGCTGAAAGGAGCCTTCTTTATAGGTACACTATCAGACAGGTCAGGATTACATATAGCACTCGTGGATAGACTCTCCTCAGGGATTTGTGTCATTTCTGAATCTGAACATACATTTTTGTCTAATGCCTTACTGTTTTCTTCCAGCTCTGCATTTACACGTAAAAGTATTTGGACACCACTTTTGGAGTCCGAATAACATGGTCTTGCTTGGTCATGACTGACGTACAAATGGCTAGACAACTGTTGTCGGGATTTGGGTAAAACTATTTCCACACATAAGAGGTGGATTTTTTGTTTTATGGCCAGGCATGACAATGGCCTTCTTCTTATCACTGGCAAGAACTGCTGCAGTCTTTGTTTGAAAGTGTATGTAAATAATATTGTGATCTGTGAGGTGATCAAAATTCACTGCAAATGATTTGAAATTAGTTTTATTGAGGCTAATAATAATGTAGGGGAAAAAAATCAAAAAGAAGTGATTTTACCCAAAAAAATAGGGATTTTAGAAAATAATCGGTATTCAAAACCAAAACCAAAACACGCAAGGGCGGTTTTGCCAAAACCAAAACCAAAACACGGGGGCCAGTGAACATCTCTAGCAAAAATGAATGTAGTTGTGATACACCAGTGAGTGCTTACATATAAAAAAAATATGGAGGTCTTTCAAATAGTACCTTTGGATAAGTACTGTAATTAACTATTTTGTGAGACTCACAATAATTCAGTATTCACAAATAAATGATTCAATATTGACATTAGCCTAAAGATCACTATTTGCTGAATTTCAGTCCAGATGTTCTGGAAAATACTGTCTTAATCAGCAAATTGGATAAAGTCATCTCAATTAATATCGAGCAAACTTGATTGTCTTTGAAATTATGCGTAAAGCACGCTATGGCGTGGAAGGGTGTATTCAGCCGCAACACGTGGCAATAACTGTTTTTACACTTTAGTATACATTCGCACCAACACACACATTTGTAAATAGTACACATTAATCGTAGTTATTTATGTCGAAATATATCGTAGTGTTTATATGTAATAATATAGGTTATATGCATATTAGTGATACATATGGTTCAGGTTAAAGGAAATATGTCATGTCTTTTATCATATTAATCCCCTTTACATCAGCAGCTGTTCGGTGCATTCGGCGAAGAGATCGCACATTGCATACTCTAGTTATTGATGTTATTGAATAAACCTTTAATATGATATTGACTGTGAAATGCTAATGGACTGATTGTAATTGGAGTTTTGGCGGGAAGAACAGAGCTCATCCCCTGGAGAGATGACCCCCACCTTTGGATTCCTTAGATTGAATCAGCCTATGATGTGCAACTCCCTGGACCCTCCTGAAGCTTGGACCAATAGAAGCAAGCTATACCATCTGCATTGTTTCACTGTATCTCTGTTTGCATATAAGCAGTAGCTCTCATGTAGTGTTCAGTCACCTTGACCACAGACTTCAGACCTGAATGACTGTACACTGGATCCAGAGCGCCTGCGACAAATAACAGCTTTACTTACTATTATTTCGCTTGAATTATTCTGCTACTTATTGAGAATAAATATTTGTGCGTTGGAAACACAAATCGAGATTCGACAATCGTTATTGGATAGCGACAAAATGCTCTTAACAATACTATAGATAATCAATAAGTAAAATAAGAAGGTATTTCAAGCTGGATCCCAGCAAAAGGTTTCTTTCACATGGAGCCAAGGATGTGTCTGAGTGAATTAAGAGATCCTACAAATTACCAGGAAGATTATAAATATAAAATTGCAATTGATATTGTAACACCTAGTTGACCTCTCATTTTGCCCTTTGGAATGTGGATGGCTAAATATTGAGACTCCAAACATGATACAAAAAACCTTCCTCAACTTTAATTTTAACTTAACTTCACAATCAGACACAGATGGCTTCCCATTGCTATTCTACTTGGCCATGGAAGCAAAACATCATTTTAGTACAAATATTTACAAAAGTAGAAACATTTGGAAGATTTATTAAGGTGGTAAAAATTACTCATCTTAGAAAATGACCACAAACAAATAAATTCATAGACCAGCTATTGAAAGCAGCTTTGTGATGAAATTAATCAATAGTTAATTCCAGGCGAGACAATTTTCATGCTAGAAAACACTTACGTTTCTTTAATTAATGAAAAGGATTTTGGCACTCTATGATGGTCAACAGCTATAAGGGACTGCTTTGGATGCGAAAGGATTTCTAGCAAGTACATCCTTTTTTGAATACACATTACCAATGCAGGAATGATAAAATATTGGATCAAAGGAACAAAGGGATTAGAAGAGCAAAAAAATCATAACAAAATCACAAAAAATCATAATGAAAAGGTGACCTGTGCAAACAATTGTGAATAAGACTATAGTCTGTGGTTCAGCATATTTGCATCAATGTGCCTCATTTTGCAGAGTAGTACACACATCTGATTTCATTTTGCAGAGCGATAATATTATGACATAAAGGGGTAGATGGAGCACATTTCCACGCTATGAAAGGTCAGTTTTTCACCAGTTCAGAGCTGGTGATCTTTGGGTCTAGTATTATACTATTAAGTGGACCTATATGGGGCCTTCATTTTGCACTTAGTGCAATGTTATAAACAGTTTACCACAGAATTGTTAAATGTATTTATCACTTACTGATGATTAATTTAAGGCCACAGAATGGTTTTAACTGAATGGCTAGAACTTACAAAGGGCCAAATAAGTTTTAATGTAAGCAATCTCCATATCCAGAAGAAAACCTAAATTAGTTAAGTAATTCAAAACTGTTTTCATTTATTTATATAAGGAATAGCAATCTTTATTTTTTACAGCATTTATACTTTTATTTAACATGACTATTTATCATTTTTTCTTACTGTGAATAGAAGAAACCATATAAAAACTTTAGAAGTGAATAGAACAGTAAATTGGGAAGGATAGGTCTACATGCAACCCCCATAGTCCACTTATGTATGTTGTCTGAAGTTTTTTTTATAACAATACATGCTGACAGCACCAAAGGTCCATATTGCACATTATTGTATATCATTTTCATTTACCCTCAATCAACTTTCATGCAACTCAGTCAGCTTTCTTTTGCAATTGTATGCTGCTCACACATATGCAAAAGCATTGCTTAGATAGTCCAGAGACATTGGAGTACATTTTCTTATAAGCATGGTGCATTGAAAGGTCACTGACACCTAAATTGAAATAGTATGATGCTCCAGGCACCATTGGTAAAATATGACTATATGAAACCATTAAAAAGAATTGTGGGACTATAGTGCCAAAGTTATTGATTAATGGCATTTAAAAAAGTAGTTCTGGTATACTTGCTCATTTCTTCATTCACCGAAAATGACAAGGTGAAGTGTATGCCTCTTCCTTTTAGATAAATTACAAAATACATAAAAAGGCATATTTGCAATAAATTAGTTATTTAAATTTAATAAAATAATGCTAACATTGTTTAAAAAAATTTCAATTAGATAAAAATTACAAGTATATTTTTATGTGTATGTGAAGCATCCTCAGAACTGTTTGGATAAAGAACTATATCAAGCTGAAAAAAAGACTTTCATTACCGTAATGTTAGTTAAAAGTTACAAATTCTAATAAAACAATAGTAACCTTGGACATATATGAAATACTAATGTTATTGCAAAACCATATTGCACTGGAGGGCGAGGTAAATGTAAAATGTGATGGCAGATTTATATTTGGGGTAGGGCATGTCCTAGATCAACTTTAAATTTCAGTGTACAAATAAGCTATCAAGTATTTGTGTGCTACATAAAAAAAAACAGCCAGTATTTCCTTATGTGCAAAATAATAAACTCATTTGCACCCTTTGAATTGCAACATGGTTTTGTCCAGAGCACTTAAGAAAACGTACTCATTTTTTTCTTAGCTTTCCTTAATGATTCAGGCCCATTATTATTATCTTTATTAATGTATTTATTTATAAACCGCCACCAAGTTACACAGCGAAGTATAGAGAACATTTGTCATTCACATCCCTGGCTTCACTGGAGCATACAGTCTAAACTCCCAAACACACACTAGGGTCAATTTTAGTCAATAGCCAATTAAACCCAAGCACACAAAGGAAACCCAAGACAACAGAGGGAGAATGTACCAACTCCACACAGATAGGACCCAGTTGGGAATCAAATCTCCGTTCTGTGTATCAGCAATACTAACCATTGTGCCACGTGCTGCCTTATAATATTATTATAATTATTATTATTATTTGTTACAAATTATACAGGGCAAACTGCTATTTATCTGTCAGAAATACAATTTAACAATTATCAAGCACAAATAAAAGCAATATGTTGGGATAGTTGCCTCTGGCTGTATGATTTGGGGGAGAGAATACATTTTAAAGAGGAACTAAACCCTGCATTAAAATATACAATATAATTAGTCCATTGATGAGAATGTATTATGTTTAGTTTTTTTTGCTTCTCCCTGAAATAATATCAATTTTTCTTCTAGTTCACTAGCATAGGAGGGAATTTAATTCTGAGCAAAGCCACAAGAGATCAACTGTGAAAAATACTGATTACTAGAGTAGAGGAGTTTCCACTGATTTTTGTTCACACCTCTATGAGATTTTAGGCTGGACATCGCAGCAGTGTCTCTTCCCTGCATGCAAAATTAGATTGCATTTGCACCCCTCTCATTGCAACATGGTTTGTCTAGGAGCAGGTTTGCACCCCTCAGGTGAATTTGCTCCTAGCTCTAAATGAGGCTATGACTTCACGTATTAGCCCACAGGATTTTAACCTGGTAATGGATAATGATGAAAAAACCGAGTCAAATATAATGATTAAGAAGCATGTCAATTAATTATATTATGCTAAGATGGTTTAACCAAAATGCTAATAATGAAATTTTGTAAGTGGGAATTAGATAAAAATACTAATAATGAAAATGACTAAATAATTATTAAGTAACTACATGCTTGAATAAATCAGTATTTAAAGGTGCGGTGCAAACTTTTGACGTGATTATCAGCTGTATAAATATTGTTCCAAAGTGTTTCACTACACATGATTCACTATGCATGATTCACTATACATGATTCACTATGCATGATTCACTATGCATGATTCACTATGCATAATTCAAGTCCAAACACAACTTGCATTTCTAAAAATCTAAGGGTCTATCAAGATAGGTTTCCATTTGAATCTGCATGTACACAGTACTTGCCATCCCTAGACACACAGAACAGAGGGCAGTATAGACACAAACACATGTAAAATTAAAGGTCTCATAAGAACACATAAAAAACACGCTTTGATCATGAAATAAAATAACAATTGTTAACAGCATAATCATTAATATAAATATTAAATTTCAAATTTTATATATTTTTTTTTTTACATTAATTATATAAATAAAACTGCTTCAATGTGTATTGTACATACAATGTGTTTTACTTGCATACATATGTTCTGTGCTAGACAGTGGCACACATATATGTGTAACTTTTAAATCAAAGTCTATACCGTGACAGTCATCACTATCAGTCGGCATTTACACCAGGCATGTAGTGGCTGGGGTAAAATGAAAACAAGCACACTTCCGAAAAACCCAGGACTTGAACCAGCCCCATCTCCATTGGCCAGTGTGTCTTCCTCAGTAGGTTCTACGTGTGCCACATGTTATGGCTTCCTCAGTGGGTTCTGTGAGCTCATAGGAAACATTCAGAAAATCACATGTGCTGAAATGCATTTGGAACATAATTTACACAGACCCCTGAACAGACTCATAACTACAAGTTAAGTCTACATTTTTGTAATTTTTTAAGAACTGAATTAGCACAAAAATAACAAATATTTCTCAACTATCCATTGTATCTATTCTAAAGACATGATTTTCTTTTTGCATCTTGTAACTATATAAGCTGCAATATTTTGTTGCAGGAAAGAGATCTTTCCTTGCTATCAAAGGAAACTGTCAGTTCAAATTCTCTTTTAGTAATTGATTGGTTACAATTAAGGTGTCTCTGATTACTAACACTTTTAAGAAACTTCCAAGCAACAGTTCATCCACACAAAGTTGACCAAAAATTCTGGTATGTAACAATACCTCAAGGCAAGGCTATTGCAGAATAGCACTTACAGTGAGATACTAATGGACATTTTCAGTGATTGCTTTAGATCATACTCAATAGGAACTTCTTTATTTGCCCGGAAAATTATTGATTGCAATTACAATGGACTGCCATGGGCTGAAACGTGTCCCCTTATATTTGCCTATGTGAATTATTTAACCCATAGCAGGGTACTGGGAGTGTCAGAGGTGGCGCATATGGTAGAAATATGGGCAAACCAGTCACCTGAAAAGGTGAACAGGGCTATACATTACCCCAGTATCCTCACAGGGGTGGAGATGAAAGTAAGAATTTAAAAAAGCAAACATTTTCTAGACACAGGAGTTGCAGACTCTTTGGCCTAAAGTGTTGGTAGATACTTGTATTCACAAAATGTTATATTTTTTTTAAATTATTAACTTATATTTACATTTTGGAGTATATTGTATTTTTGTTTTTAATGTCAAGTGTGTATTCACAGAAGTGTCCTTTAGAAACCAATTTCAGTCTCCTCTCATTGTATATAAATGAATTGCTATATTCTTCACTTTTATCAGCATTTTATAAAATTTTTGCTATGAGAATTAACTTGTACGTTAATGTTGCTTATATACTGAAAATGTTTGAATCAGTTTTGTTCTTGTTACAACTCATCAGCTTGATAAACAATCTAGAACTGTCCTGAAAGTTTTTTTCCAATTTTGTAAAGGTTACAGCAGCTTCTGACCCTAAATAGAGATATTTGATTTTATTTAGCTATTTAACCAACAAGTGTTATCTAGTTTATAATTTTTTTTTAATGTAAATGTCATTCTTAACTAATCATGTCAAACATTTTTTTAGAAGTAAAAGTATACAGCAATGGATCAAGCTTAAAATATTTGTTTGATGTGAGACTATGATCAGAGCAATTTTAGATCTCCTCCCTCTCCTTTGCCCCCCACATTCAATCTCTTGCCCAATCCTGTCGCCTCCAACCCCGCAATATCGCCCGCATCCGGCCCTTCCTCTCTCCGAATGCCATCAAAACCATTACCCACACACTCATCATTTCCGGACATGACTACTGTAGCCTTCTCCTCAACAGTCTCCCCCTCTCCCCCCCTCAGGTCTGTACTTAACACTGCTGCAGGACTCATCTTCCTCTCCTGCTGCTCTTCTTCTGCCTCCCTTCTCTGCCTTGCTCTACACTGGCTTCCTTTCCCCTACAGAATCCTTTTCAAACTCCTCACCCTCACCTACAAGGCCTTCTCCCTCTCCACTGCCCCCTACATCTCCAACCTCCTCTCTACTTACACCCCATCCTGTTCCCTGCGTTCGGCCAATGATCGCCACCTCTCCTCCACTTTGATCACCTCTTCCCACCCAGAGACCAAGATTTGTCCCGGACTACCCCCCTTCACTGGAACAACCTCCCATGCTCCATTCGATTGTCCCCTAATTTGTGCATCTTTAAACGGACACTTAAAACTCACATCTTCCTCAAAGCATACCAGCCATCCACCTAACCTACTCTCCATGCCTGATTTTCGCACCGCTCTCTTCCCCTATCTTGCCTCTCACTTCTCTTGCAATCGCTCCCCTCTGGCTTCCTATTATGTCTCCTGTCTGTTTGCCCCTCCTTTAGGATGTGAGCTCTCACAAACAGGGCACTCTTCACTCTTGTCTCTCTACCTATTCTTCTGCTCCACCTACAATGTGTAAGCTATGTTTGGAGTGTTGAAGCCCTGGTATTTTTCGTTTATTGTTATGTATGTTTTACCCTGTATGGTCTACTGTCTGTAATTTGTACTGCCCTGCGGAAACCTTGTGTGCCCTATATATGAAGATTAATAATAATAATGAATCTTTCTGATTCCAAAAGCATCCAACCTATTCCCACAAAATACAGAAGAAGATAAAGCTCATCTTAGGTGCCTTTAAATTTTCCTCCTCCAATGGCATTCCTTGTGTAGCATTAAATCTCTATAGGGGGAAAGTTCTTGCTTTATAAGTAAACACTGTTTACATGCCTGTCTGCACAGTTATCTCCGCTTCCAACAATAAGGTTATTCAATTGAGGAATTAAAGTTTGCGATTATAGTTTTAACCCAAAATAAGCATTACATAGGGCCTATGATTCTTAAGACTAGTGTCTGCCAGTTTATGCTTTATTCTAATTACACCTCTGTTCTCTTTCATACTGATGGCACTGTTAAAACCAAGTGGCGTCCATCTTATCTTTACTATAGAAAAAATAGTATGGGGTGGAAGACACAGTATCAAACTGGGGCATGAAACGCCCACCGGCCGAATGCACTGACAGGCCCATGAAATAGTGTGTTTTCCTCCACAAAGCAGTGTCGCTCTGTGGAAGGAGACGTGACCAACCACCAGAGGATATGTGCCCTACCACCAGACAGGGGGCATGATTAGGCCACAGAGACATAGTACAGTATATGAGAGTCTGGCACAGATGGGAAAGGGCAGGTAGGCTGGCTCAGATATGAAGGGCAATGAGGTTGGTGCAGACAGGTGAAGGTCAGAGAGAATGGAACAGACAAGAGAGAAGGTAAGAAAGACACACAGATTAGAAAGAATGATACTGTATGTAAGTAACACACTTACATACCTTATCTGCATTCACATTCACAAATATAGGCTGGGGGAAGGTGGAGAGGAGCCAAGGTGCCACAGCCTAGTAGAGGAGTATTAGAGGTGGGGTCAGGAGATGCACATCAAATGTTGAGATGAGAGCTGGAAATATGACGTCAATGCAGAATTTAGCAAAGCTACACAAGGGCCTAAATAACTTAACTTTTCTTTATACTTTATAAACTGTGGTTTAGAGCCATCATTGGAAAGATGGCTGGACCCTCGGACAATGGGGCCCATTGGGGATTTCCCCAGAACCTCAGTGGGCCAGTCCAACACTGAAAACACTCATCCTCACAACTTCCATATCAATGAAAATCAATATTTGCTGTTAAAAGACCCCAATCACACACATCTATTTAAAAGCAATAGCATACTGTGGCTTAATCTCTTTCTACATGGATCTTTGAAGAGATACCCCCGTTCCATTCCCCCACACTCCTTTATAGTTCACACAATTAGCAATGAAGGATATACATATGGGACTGAGCCAGTCCAGGGTCAAACAAGGAAGGCAGGGTATGAGATAAGGGTATACTATAAGATGCTGGGATAGGAATAATTTGAATTGATATACTGGAACTGAAATGCTATTTTGATATGAGGCAGAGATATGTGAATGTTATACTATAAGAAGGGATCTACAATATATATATATAATAAATATTAATAATCAGTCATGTATGTGCCTTACTATTAGTGCTCTTATTCACATAGCTATAAGGACATGGAGAATTTTGTAGTAATGATGGGTCCATCCAGGTGTTTGTTGTAAATTTGTCAACCCTAACTGAAAATGTAAACACTGAGGAAAAAGGAGAAGAGGGTGGGATTTCCAGTTGGAAACCATTTTCCTGCAATGGTACTCATTGAACTCCCAAGCAAAAAATATTCCCTAACACCAAACCTGGTATACAGATCCTATCATTACAGCATCTACGCTATGAGCTACTCTACAAAAATGATTAAATATGACATATGGAAAGATGTTCTTGATTATTATTTGGCAGTATTGGAAAAATGTTGGTCACGTTATTATGGCATATTGACATTTTAGGTACTGGCTAACAAAGGAACCACTTATTAGCAACAACAGCAGTTGATGCTGATGTAGACTAGAGGCCCATGCTGCAGCTAACTATGCTCCTTTTCCAGTCAAAAGGAAGTAGTATTGAGTATCCCTCACGGTATTCTATAATTCTGTTTAAAATGATTAACCTTTACATTTTAGATGTAAATTGATCCAAAAAATGGATTTCATTTTTTTACTTAATATTCCATACTTTGACATGCAAGATTCCTACATTGCGTCTTCATCTATTCACACTGTGAGTGCGACAAATAATGAAACTGGAATTGTTTACCTTTCTGATTATCTTAAGCACTCAGAGATACATTAAAGAGGTCATTCTGACACACTGTGACACCTCCGCGGACCATTAAGACGTTTCAGACATCATACTTTTACATAAACAGTGAGTTGAGTGATGATTTAAAATACAACACTGTCGGTTTAAATTGGTTTCAAATTGAGGATACACATTTGCTACAAGATATAAACATGCCAGCTTCTTCCAATCAAATACAGTATATGTTGATGATGATGATGAGGATGAAATACTTGGAAATACAAATAATGGCAGAAGGCTTCTTTAAAACCGGATTTGCTTCCATACTGTTAGTGTAAATATAGAAGACATGTCCTCGGCTAACATTGTATTCTGTGTATAGGACTTACTTTTAATTTAAAGGGAAATACACCTTAGTTATAAACAAAGTGTATCTTCCAATAAAAAAATCATATTCTGTTGTGTTAGAGTTAAAAGCTCCTATTTTTCTTTTTCATTTACAGTTAAACTGCAGAGGGAACATCTGTAGTTCATACTGACTTTTCATTTCATTTAAGTCATGAATATCATGCTTCTAGTTTTTTAAGAGCCTAATTTAGATTGTATATAAAAAATCCACATTCAAAAAGTGAATGAATATTAAAAATGACACTTATGAATAACTGAATATTTTCTGTTTTCGCTAAGCCAGGATTTATGTAAAATTTTCAATCACATATGCTATGAGCCTGTCACTGTAAATAGAATTAGGTTTTGATTACTTACCATAATACGTTTTTATATTAGTGATAGTGAGTGATAGTGAGAGTTCTGTTCTGTGGACTGATTTAAAGAAGGTATATGTAGTGTCAAGTGTCAAAATAATTAAACTATGTTATATTCAAAATAAGTGGTTTTGTGTATCATGACAGAGACATTACGGGCCTGATTCATCAAGGAATGCAAACTGAGCGCAATGTGCATTAGTTTTAACACACGTAAATTGGCATATGTGCGTCTGAATTCGGGTTAGGTACGGATTATCTATGCTGATAATTGCTACCTGGTGAATTCCTCCCAAAAATAATACGAAAGAATTAAATTCCGACTGTAAAATAAAGAGACTTACTTGGAATCCGACGCTGTAAAGGAGCGATGAAAGCACAATGTTGAAAGCAAGGTATTCCGATTGAAGAAGTCTTCGTCAGTGAGGGGTGACGTCATCGCAACATCTGTCAATCCAAATTGAAAGCGGCAATGTGGGGACCCCAAAGGTTAAGTGCGTAAAGACTTAACCCCACATTGCCTCTTTAAATTTGAATTGACAGACGTCTTGGCCAAAATGTATCCTGGATTCCCAGACCTCTGTTGGAGATGCCAAATGGCACCAGGTATTCCATCCACTACATATTTGATGGGAATGTACTGCCCTTCGCCCTGTCTGGGAGACAGCAATGCTTATTTCCAAGGCAATAAACAGAACTGAGGTACCAAAGTCTCCACACTTTTAGCTACATAGCGATATTATAGTTTCCATCTCCCAGTATAAGAAATCTACCCTTAAGTACCTCAATTTTGCTGCGAAGGCTGTGACACCGTTTCACTGGAGGTCCCCAATACCACCATCCATTAAAGAATGGTTAACACGACTGGACTTTTACATGGCCATGGACGACCTGATCTTATCATCAGCTAACAAATATCGCGAGTACTACATGTTGTGATTCAAATGGCTAGAATTCAAGGAAACCCCTCTGTATACCTTCTGGAACAAGTGAGGTTCCCCAGATCAGCCTCAATGCTAAATCCACTTTCTTATGCTCCACATGCTGATATGATGTAGCGTGTCCCTCCCGGCTTCCCTCTAAACACCCCTCTTCCCAATTTACCTTTCCCCCTTTTTCCCCATTCCCCTTCTACCTATCCTATACTACAGCAAAAATGTTTGAAAGTGTTCACAGTAAGCCTGCTTCACACATTTTTCACTATTTCACCTTTTAACTTGAAGACAAACAGTAATATCTTGAGTACAACTGTGATATTTATTAAAGACTCGCATTTCATGCTTTTGTTATACAGCGTTCACCTTGTGTTTCTCTTGTGGGTACTGGAGGGCTGGTGCATAAATATGCCATGGTCATAATAATCATCATCATCAATAATCTAGCCTCTTCTGATGGGCTTTTTGTGTGTTGACTTCTATAGCTATATTATTTCAAGTCTCCGCTGTCTATATGCATTAATTGTTTGTCATTTCCATTTAGATTTCCATTGGATTTTTAAAGGATAAGGAATGTATGTGGGGGTGTTTGTATTATATTGCATTGTATGTGTAAAATGCTAATTTTACATTTATTAATAACAGTCAAGACACTATTCTCCTACTACCTAAACAAATACACACACTTGTATGCCTGATGTACGCCTGGCACAAATAATAAGATTTTTCAATTGGACACATCTTGAGATACATCATCATCAACTAACACACATAAATATGCTTGCTTTTGCATATTTTTTTTCTGCATAAGTTTGGATTGCAAATGCGTCCCATTCTGAATGGAAAATTTACTTCTGCCCGATGTACCATGGAGCGCCTTCAAAAAAGATGTGGGGCACTCCATGGTTATGCAACTTTGTGGATTTTGCTTTGCACCCCATAGAAATGTGCAGGAAAACCTGCTATGTTGGGTACCATAGTACCCGTAAATGTGCATAGCGACATCAATCTGAATTGATTTACACACTATTTGAGGCTCTACCCTCTTTATCTCCTGCCATTATTCTACCTGTTCACTTGAACATAGACACTATCATGATTTGATTGCTGTTTCCTTTGCTCAACAATGCAGTTATTGCTCCCATTATGAAAAAAAATCTGACTCAAATTATAACTCATGTGCTCACCAAAGTATATTTCAATTGTTACCTACGTGACATAAATATGAATGTATAAAACAAATATACAGTATTCAAGTATTATACATTCATTCTGTTTCCTGAATAGACAATACCTTTATGCAACAGCAAGATAAACAAGGGCAATAAAGAATAGAATAACAAGAACTGTAATATAGGCAAAAGCAACCACACTCAGAGATCAGCACGCATACATAAAGCAAACACAAAAGAAGTAAAAAAAGCAGTGGTAAAGTTATTGCCTGTGGCATTGTATTGTATCATCCATGTTGAACTGTTTTGTATTATATGTGTGCTGAGTGTAAGACATACAACATATTTATGTTTGTGAGGGTACCAGGGGTAATAGTACATCATTATGGGTTTAATATGTCACTTAGGCAAATAGTGCATGTAACCCTTTTTATTAAAAATAAATAAATAAAAAATAGATAAACATGACAAATATCAGGGGGTTATCACACTACAAATATACACACTTCTTTATCTCTCCAGCGTAATTTTCCAGTCATCATGACTCCCAATCATGACTGCTGAGCACTGCTCTTGACTCTTCTACCCATCTGGTAAGGACTTATCTCACAGTCTTCCTGCTTTTTGCAAATTCTGCAGAGACTTTTCGGTCCACATTTTGACAAACCCTGTAAACCTACATCACCTTTAAACCCATGTCAGTACTGTCCAGGAGAGAGAGAAAGAGAGAGAACACAGCAATATGTATTCTTTATATGGATTTAAAACGAGTCTCCATCCCTACCATAAAAATCAATTTACACCTTGGCAGTATACATAGTAATTGGCCACACCATAATTAATCTATATAAAACTACATCGCAGAAAACGTAGTGGATACGTGGAATAGCGCTCTTATCAGAGGTGGTTGAGGCTAATAGAATAGAGCAATTTAAACATGCTTGGCATAGACATAAGGATAGTTTCAACAATGAACTATTGTATAAAACTATTATAAAAACCATGAATATATAATCATAATTATAAAATAATAAACTAATAGACTGCATTATAGTATTATGTATACTGAGTAGGAGGGGCCAATTTACCATACGTCGTTCAATAGATTTTTCCATTAGAGTGATTTATATTTGCATCTACTATATAAGATTATTTGTTGATGTATTTGTATGATGACATATAATATAACTTACCTTGACTGGGCTTATATTGTTATCCTAAGCGATTTAATGGTATTAATATCATATGTCACCTTTACACTCTGGGCCTGAGTCATTAGGCACTAACTTTGCTCCTTGGCAAAACCATGTTGCATTGGAGGGGTGAGTAAATTTAAAATGTGGGGACAGAATTAAATTTTGGGTAGGGCATGTCCTAGATCAGCTTTAAATTTCAGTGTACAAATAAGCTATCAAGTATGTGTGTTCTGCATAAAAAAACAGCCAGTATTTCCTTATGTGTAAAATAATAAAGTAATTTGCACCCCTTGCATTGCAACATGGTTTTGTCCAGAACACTTAAGTAAGAAAATTTACTAAAATTTGTTTAACTTTCCTTAATGAATCAGGCCCATTATTATTATATTTATTAAATGTATTTAGTTATATACTACCACCAAGTTACACAGCGTTGTACAGAGAACATTTGTCATTCACATCACTGGTTGCACTGGAGCATATAGTCTAAACTCCTAAACATACACTAGTGTCCATTTTAGTCAATAGCCAATAAAACCTCGAGCACCGAAAGGAAACTCAAGACAGCAGAGGGAGAATGTATTAACTTCACACAGATAGGACCCAGTATCAGCAATACTAACCATTGTGCCATGTGCTGCCTTATATTATTATTATTATTTGTATTATTTGTTAAAAATTCTACAGGATGAACTTCCATTTATCTGTCAGAAATACAATTTAACAATTATCAAACACAAATAGAAGCAATATGTTTTGGGTTGTTGTCTCTGGCTGTCAGGGGCGGATCTAGGAAATTATTATACCCCGGGCGATGTAGGGGGGGGGCGATTTAGGCCCCGCCCCCTTTCCGACTTCTAAGGCTGCCGGCGGCTGCACAGTATGTGCAGGTCTGTTCAGCAGTGACAGTGTGCTGTCCCGCTGCTCTGATTGTGTTTAAAACACAATCAGAGCAGCCGGGCAGCACACTGTCACTGCTGAACAGACCTGCACAGTGTGTAGCTGTCGGCAGCAAGCCCCTGCTAGGGGGAGCGATCGCCCCCCCCCCCCCCACCTCCCTGGGTCCGCCACTGCTGGCTGTATGATTTGAGGAAGAGAATACACTTTAAAGAGGAACTAAACCCTGCATTAAAATATACAATATTAATAGTCCATTGCTGAGCATGTATTATTTTTAGTTTTCAGTTTAAAAATCAAAGTTATTAAATATTTACGTGCTATATGACAAAAAAAACAGTACTTTGCTTATGTACAAAATAATAAACTAATTTGCACTCCTTGCATTGTAACATGGTTTGTTTAGGATCAAATTGACTTCATTTTTGTCTTGCTCTCCTTAAAGACTCAAGTCCTCTGTGTTTTAGAAAGACAGGGATGTGAAATATAAATACACATTTTTTTATTTTTGTATTATATATTTTACTATTATGTTTTATTTATTTTTAATTTTATTTTACAATTTTTTATAAAAAAAAAGCATATATTCTTTTATATTTTATGTTTATATTTATAAATAGCTGATGATGATGATAGTTTTTGTTAATTTTTTTCATTATTACTTAGCATTTATTATTTATTATTTATCAATGTATTGCTTATTGATTCATTACTTATGTTTATGCCATGCAGATTATTGATCATTTACACTAGGATCTCCTAATAGTATATATGACCTGGAATACATTGTATTGTACAGAGTCTTTTTTACAGCCTTGAAGTGTGATATTAGGACTATTAGTGTGTCTTCATCTCTAGTGCTTTTGATAATAAAAAATGCATTTGATTTGTTCTATCTTGCTTTTCCCTTTTACAGTATTGCCCATTACCAGAGATAGTTATTATATACTTGTATTTTTCTGTATTCTTTTATATTAAAATAACATTTTTGTGTACTCTTTCGTATTGTGTATTAGCTGTTCCTTAAAGTGAAATTAATTGAATAACAAGAGCTGGAGTCATCTGCCCTAGTTAAGGCAGGACTGAATGGAGAGCGTTTTATTGTCTTTGATATAGTCTGATTGTAACAAACAAAATGCGTCAGAACCTGCTAGACATTTGCTGTTGGTATCGCTTCTTAATAATACCTGTGACCAAATATATATGCAGTCTACTCTTCTTATTCTTATGTTCTTATGCAATCCAATTATACTTGTGCATATATCTAAATTCGGCAGCAATTAATGTGAGAGAGCGTGTAATTTTACTTCTATGTGTAAGTTCCGAGACGGCTGCTGTTCCAGAGCACTCAGATGGAGACCTGCACAAGAAGAGTTAGCTAAACATCGCTACATCTGCAGGAGTGCTGGTCTGCTTTGAATTGCTAATCTTCAGACGGCTGCTGTTCTAAAGCACTGGGAGGGAGATTTACCTAGGAAGATACAGCGAGACTTTGTTAAATATATTCAATCCACCAAATCTGTTTCAAGTTTTGTTTATTCTAAATTGATTATTCAGTCACAATTTCATCTTACAGACTGCCATATCTTTGCTAGATTCTATGGACAATTTTTACTGATTTGCTTTTGTGATCCTAACGCGAATGAAATCTATCAGTTCATTACTTTTATTATTATGATTATATATTCAAGGTTTTTATAATAGTTTTATAAAACAGTGTATTGTTGAAATTATTATTATTGATACATATTTCTTTATATAGATTAAATTCTGGTGTGGCCGATTACTATGTATCCTGCCATGGTGTAAATTCATTTTTATGAGATTCCCCACACTTACTAACATTCAGCGCTGCTTCGTGTGTCTTTTGTTGATCTCCTGGTGGGGTATAGCAATTAACCCTATTTTTTGCAGCTGCAGTATTTTATATCTATAGTGTTGTGAAGCCTAGTACTATATTTTTTTTTCTTTTTTCTGTTTCCATCCCTACCATAAATTCAAATAAGTACTGGAAACAGTATCAATCCTGGTAGTCTGTACTGAGTCATACAGTCATGATATGATTTCACTGGGCCATTTAGAACATTGTTGGTTCTTCCCTGGAGTTCAGAGGGAACATATATCTCTTTTTCAAGACACATAAAAGTGTATTATAAAAAATCATTACATAATTAATATTTAAAAGCAGAAAGCAGCTCTAGGACAATGCCCTCAAATTAAGACAACACAATATGCATTTAAAATAGTTTTCAACACAGTACACTCTTATACTAAGGAATTCTATAGGAATTACATATGAATTTTTGAACTGTACACAGAAAGGAACCCTTACCTTTGGAATGCCTTAAATTCATATAACATCCCCCCTTAGCTGAGACAAAATAGTAATTTACATGAGCTTCTCTGTTTGTAAATTCTGTCTTACAAGATGCCAATATCTCAATACAAATAATACATTACAATATACTACTAATAAGGTTAATGTTATAGTTATGAAACCACCTGGTGTCATTTAAGAATATCTAATAGACATAAAATACATGTATACATGGTTAACACAATATAATCCAATACATTCAATGCAATACAATATAAACAATAGTAAACACAATTTTGGATCAGAAGGGTAGTTCATCAGGATAAACCTCTAGTTTTAATGTCCTGACACCCACATATTGTCACAATTGTTGAATCCAAGGTGAGTTGTTTAATTTGTGGTCACATGACGGCACAGCAGTGAATCCCCTGCAGGGGTGCTCTGCTATTATGGAGCCATTTCATTTGCAGGCATCTGTGTAGTTCTCTCCCCAGTTAGCTGCAACTTTTGTCAGTCAGATCTGATTGCTGCTAGTTTTCTGATACTATTTTCAGTTCTGGTTCTGACAATGTCTGGATATTAATTCTTCTCTTGAATGCTGCCTGGCTTGACTTTATGTCTAAGCTTGATTGCCACCTGCCCTGACCTTTTCCCTGCAATGGACCATCCTACTGGGATTGACACCAATCTAGACTTCTGCTTGACAGTGGACTCTATTCTATTTCCTATTTTTTGTTTCACTGTACTATTTTATGCATCTGTCCAACATTCCTTATGCCAGCGCTTATCCAAGAATAATCCGATATTACCGAGGGCAACTGAATACTTGTGAGCATGTTATGCTCTATGGGAAATAGTGCTTACATTGACAAATACCACAACTAATCTGGTTCTAGAAGTTTACTCTGGGAATTTGGCATCTGGAATTATATTAACATTGGCCTTAATTCATGGAAATAAACCATCAGTTATTAGCCAATCAAATTTAGCATCTTATCCATATGGTTCAGGACCTATCCACTAGTTATGGAAAAAACTATCAAGGGTAGTTGCTGCAAGCATAATTGAGCATAAGTTAAATTTGCCCAAACACTTTTCTGGTGACTGTAAAACATTCAGAAATTTTAATGTGAGTTGTATGTTATACTTAAAGCTGAAACCTTAGTTATACTCACATTTGGGATTTACCTATAGCTCGGCGCTCACACTAGTAGACAACATTTTTGAAGCATTGGGTTTCCTTTTTTATAACCAAAAGCATGCCACCTCAGCTGAGACCAGACTCTGCTCTGTTCAGCAATGCTATTAACCAGTGGTGGAGTGTGGTGTCGAACTTCAGTTTTGAGATGCAGATTGTGGTTGGAATGATCCAGCACTACTTGGTCAATTTAGACCAGGACTGCCAGAGCATTAAAAATATTTCTTAATCCTGTATCCACCTTGAAAACTTTGTACAGCTAGCCATCAAGATTGCCTTTACTTTACTAGGCACTGCTAAGCTAGAAGGCGCATAGTCTAACAAGCCTATAGTCTTCACCAGGGACCCCCACAAGGGAGTTTGGAGTTTGCTACAAAAGACATGTAGGTCTCGGCGCTCCGAGTTAGTCACCAGTGAAGTAGTAGGTGAATAGATATAGTCGTGCAAGCTGAGGTCAAAAACCGTGCAGGCAAGTGATGCACCAATGGAGCAGACCAATTGAAGTCAGGAAGCCAGGGGCTAAAGCAAAAGGTGTAGTCAGGCCAGAAGGAAATCCAAGAGCAGGGTCAGGAGAAGCCGGATCAAAACACAGGAGGTCAAGCATAAAGCAGGAAGACAAGCAGGAACACTGGAACATAGGGAGACCTAGATGCTCTGGCAGATCCTGCCTTAAATAGATAGAAAGGGTTCCCAATTGGTGAAGAGTGGAATTGGCGGTCAGGAAACAGCTGACCGCCATCAGAAGACAAACAGCATCCCGTTGCCTAGGACGTGATAGGCTGCGTATGTGCCCCCACCACCAGCCCGACAGAAATGGGAAGGAGGCAACCTGTTGCTTAGTAACAGGATGTGAGGACCGAAGAGGAAGAAGACAATCCCTGGCTGCTATGGAGCATGTGGGGACGGCGCCTAGCAGCACTCCCCCGCCTCCTCTCTTCCAGAACAATTTCTTGTCAAGGAATGTCTTTTAAGAAAACCAGCCAGAAGACAAGGAGCATGGAGGTCCTCTTCAAACACCCACAACCTTTCTTTGAGACCAAAATCCTTCCAATGGACCAAATATTGAGAACATCCACGCAGCTTCCGATTATCCAAAATATGGCTAATCTCATATTCGTTACCAGCCGCTGTTGTAATGGGTTGTGGAAAGGTACATTGTACGAGAGAAAATATAGAGCACCAATAGTTTAAGCAGGGAGATATGAAAGGTGTTGTGTATTTTAAGAGAGGGTGGAAGGCACAGCCTATAGGTTACAGGATTAATGATCTGGACCACTGGAAAAGGCCCAATAAAATGTGGGGCCAATTTCATAGAAGGTAGATTCTACGTGTAAAGCCACACTTTATTAAAAAAATGGAGAATGGGAACCAGCTTCCAATGATGATCCATAGAGAGATTGTACTGCTGTGAAGACATTAGTAACTTTTTCTTGGTTGGAGGCCCAAATCTTAGCAAAATCACGTACCATAGAGTGAGCAGCAAGAACTGTAGAAGCCAGAGGGGAAGAGAAGTCAGGTAGAATGGAGTGGGCACCATATACTCTAAAGAAGGTGGAGGAACCAGAGGAAAATGTGATTATTGTGGGTGAACACAGCCCATGGGAGTAAATTGCTTCAATTGTTTTGATCATTGCAAGAAAAACCACAAAGAAATAATTCAAGGTCTTGATTTACCTGCTCAGTCTGGCCAGTAGTCTGGGGATGATAGCCAGAGGAGAATTTCAGACCAACCCCCAAATTCTACAGAAGGCTCTCCAGAACCAGCAAAAGAACTGTACCCCGCGCTCGGACATTATTTCCTGCGGACATCCATGGAGACAGAAAATGTCCTTGATGAAGACTTGTGCAAGCTTGGAAGCAAAAGTAAGGCACTTCAAAGGAACGAAGTGAGCTATTTTCCAAAATCTGTCCACAGTTAATCAAATGGTGTTAAATCCATTACTGGGAGGCAAGTCAGTGATAAAGTCCATGGAAAGACTATCCCAGGGGCATTCAGGAATAGGCAGAGGTAAGGGTAAGCCAGCCGAAGATTGGGAACTTTAATCTGGGCACATACTACACAGAAGTGTGGGCGACCAGTAGCTTCGAGACACTAAACAAAAGGGTCTTCTCAAATCCGGCATAGCCAGCAAATTTGGTCACACGAGCCCAAAGGAGAGCTTTGGGTTGAAGATGAGTTTCAAAATAAGAACAGGCAACAGGAGGAGTCCTAGAAGAAGTCCTGGTTAGTGCGACAATGCTGGAGGGTTCGAAAATATGCAGGGAGGTTTGGAGGCATGAAGTAAATGAGACTCATCAAACGACCGAGACAGGGCATCCGCCCAGGAATTTTGAGCTCTAGAACGATAAGGGAGTCTCAGGTCAAAGCGAGCCAAGAATGAGAATCACCAATCTTAGACATTTGCTGTCTGCAGTTGAGAGGTCATGTTCTGAAATAGAGCAATATTTTTTAAGTTAACTTTGTATACTACATTACTGTACTGTATATCAGTTCTCTGTATGAAATGAAGCCATTAAGGATGGTGCACTCATCATTTACACTTATGTTTGCCAGCTTCAGCCCCAAGCAAAGCAACAAATATTCAACAGCTGTCAGAGCGTTCTCAGCATTAGCTATGTCAATCAATAAATATTTTTTCTTTTTATAGTGAGAAATGTGCATACTTCATGTGTTACATGGTACATGGCTACGAATATTTCTTTAGTATTGCCCTGAATGTTGTATTTTTCTATTATATAAATGGATTTTATGAAAGTTGGTCATAATGTGATTGGCTGGCTCATAGGAAAATGTTTAGGATTAACTGTACGTATTCTGTCCCAGTTCTGTTTAATAAAATAGTGTCTTCAAATAGTGTCTTCAATTCTGTATACAATAAGACCTATTTACTTGTTTCTGTGATTGTAACATATTGATCCATTTATTTCTATGTCAATATTATTTATGTTTGTGGAACTACATGTTTCAGTGTGCCGTAACTACCGAGCAGGTAGCCAGAGCACAATGGGCTTTCTGGGACTTTTATTTCAACAAGATCAAGCAATGTTTATATATATTTTACACATTACCCTATCAACCACACCCTGGAAGAGCCACAGTGCTATTAGCACAGGGTTGGCATATGCCCACTTTCCCAAGAAGATGTTACCCTGTGCTGATAAGGCTGCAGTACATTATGACAGAAAACCTCACTCTGTGGGTCTCCCTGTTATAGTGTAACTAGTGGAGCCTGGCATAGGAGTAAATGGCCCAGACTATAGCACTGGTGCTGGTTAAGCTTTCTGTAGTGTGGTTCAGGGGCGGGCTGGGCTGGGAGGACAAGAGGGCATATGCCCCCTGGCCCAGACTATTGGAACCTCCTTTGAGCTGCCTGGTAGTGAATGCGGTGCTGTCCACATATGAAGCCATCCATATTACCCGATGTGGCCACATCATTCATTAATAAATTATTGTACTACAGTGCACTGGACTGTATATGTGGATGGCACCACTCCATGAACAGTGCTACAGGGCTTCTCTCCTAGCCTACAGGAGCCCTGCAGCACCAAATTACTGTGGACCAGGGTATCATATTGACACCCTGTTCTTTCTCCCCCCAGGAACACCCCTCTCCATCTGATTATGCAGCCCCAATCATAATTATAATAAATAATATAAATAAATGAAATACATACATTTTTATTATACTGGTGGCTTGTCCATCAATGCAATGGGATCTTCTTGTATAGCAGGAGGCTCCCATTTAGGCAGGGCAGGACAAACACCCAACCCTGCATCCATTACTGCATGCCTGAGACAGCTTACAGCAAGGAAAGCACAGCAAGAAGAAAGAAAAACTGAGAGAGAAATAAATAATTTACAATCAATCAATTTTATTCATGTAAGTGTATTTTCAGTTTTTTAATATTATCTTTTTCATTTTTATTGTTAAAAAATGGCGTTTACCCACATTTTTTTGTAATTATGGGGAGACAACTGTGGGACTGGAGGAAAGATATATAGATTGCTTTTTAAACTAAATGAAAGTGATTTAAATGAGTAATGTATTTTTCACTTGGTACTTATAAATAATACAGACGCACATTATCACAGCTTCTTCAACTTGACTCGTTTAATAAAGTTTTGTTTGAGCAAATTTTGAGCCAGCAGCTTATTATTTGAAAACAATGGTTCAAGTAGAAGAAGCAGTATGGTGCTGGTTAGCTACAGTGGTGTGTAATTAACAATACCTTTCTTTAACTAATAATACTAATGTAAATAGTACTGCATTAGAAAAATGCTTTACTCCCAGAACAATGATTGATTTTAATGCTTCTGTTTTTGGTAACAATATCTGATGATGGCTCAAACAGAACAGGCAGTACCGTCTCAATGTTTGATAAATAGGTTGCTGGCGATAACCCTGCTAGTATTTTGTGGAGTATTTTGCGGAGCAAAATAAGCCATTTTGCTGGCAAAAACATCAGTTTTATAAAGCAAAAGAACTTTAAGCTCTTTGATAAATCAGCCCTGTGTTCAGTACTGTAATAGAATATTATATAATCTTTTGCTGTAATATGATAGATAGATAGATAGATAGATAGATAGATAGATAGATAGATAGATAGATAGATAGATATACCCCATTATAATCAGCCAAGTATGTAAAAAAAGGTGCTGTAGGTCGGAAGAACATATAAAATAAAATGGAATATAAAGTTTTGTCTCTTGCACATTAAAAAGTACTTTAGTTTTTAGTTAATTTTGATGAAAGATAACCTTGTTTTCTGGGCTACATTGTAATCTATTCTACATAGAGATGCTCATTGACCCCCGTGAAGTGGTTTTGGCTTTGGTTTTGGCAAAACCACCATCGTGTGTTTTGGTTTTGGTTTTGGATCTGTATATTTTTAGATAAATTGCTAAAATATGCTAAAATCTCATAATTTTGCTCTTTTTTTGATCCTACATTATTATAAACCTCAATAACACTCATTTAAAGTCATTTGCAGTCAATTTTGACCACCTCACAGGTCACAATATTATTTTCATACACTTTCAAACAAAGATTGCAGCAGTTCTTGCCAATGATAAAAACAGGCCATTGTCATGCCTGGGCATAAGACCAAAACTCCACCTCTTGTGTGTGGAATTATTTTTACACAAATCCTGACAACAGTTGTCTAGCCATTTGTAGCATTTTTAAAGCCACACTCAGTAGAGGTAGGGACCATAACCATCTAGGATCCTCATCCATGTTGCAGCATTTGAAGAGAGTTCATGGAAAGCACTTAGGAAAACCAGAAACTTGTTAAAAAAATAACAACAAGCAGTCCAGCATCATCTACCTGCCCTTCTCTCATCTAGATCCCAGCACCTTCAATCTACAACCCCAACACTTTCATCATCAATATCCTCACAAGTGATGGGAGTTAGTCCTGCATCCAAGTTGCTATGGCTAGATGACTTCTCCACTAGCCATGATTCCTCTGAAGAATTATTGAGCGTTAGTCCCGCTGCTGCTGCTGCTGGGGGTGGATCTTCAACCGATAAGAATAATTAGTAGTTTACAACAATTGACTGTTAAACAATCCTTTGCTAGAGGAAGAAAGTAAGAAAGCAGTCACCCAGTTGCAAAGCGGATCACAGACGCCATGGGGACAGTATTAGATCTGTGTCCAATGTCCACTATGAATGCAGCTGGTTTTAGACAGTTACTTGAGGTCTTCTGTCCCTATTACCAAACTCCATCACGACACCATTTTACTAGAAAAGCTATTCCTCACCTCTACCAGAAATTTCGCACAAATGTAATTATTGGGCTACAAAATGCCATTCTACCCACTGTACACTTAACCACAGATATGGGGACATGTGGAACTGGGCAAACTAAAGGTTATATGACTGTGGGGGTTGATGATTCACCTTCACCAGCAGGAATAGCAGCAGCATGTACCCAAGTACGTCACATTTTTCAGAAGTAGGCTACTCTGTGTATCAGTGGCTTCACTAAGAGACATACTGCTGACAATCTCTTACAAAAAGTAAGGGATGTCATTGCAAAATGGCTAATCCTGCTTGGACTCTCCTGAGGATATGTGATTTGTGATAACGCCACCAATATTGTTAGAGCATTACAGCGGGGGGGAATTCCATCACATTTCTTGTTTTGCTCACACAATGAACTTGGTGTTACAGAACTTTTTAAAAATGACAATGACATGCAGGAGATGCTGTCTGTGTCCCAAAAAATTTAGGGTCATTTTCGGGATTTTGAAACATCATGTAGGAGAATGCAGCGGCTGCAAGAAGACTAGAATTTGAGGGGAATGTACTTTAGTCCATCGAAGTAGTCACCTGTGAAGAGAGTTCCTTAATTATACTTTTTGAGAAGCAGCTAGAGAAATTGAAGGATGAAATAAAACTAAGCAAATCCGCTAACTATATTGTAATTGTAGATCTAGGACTTAAGTCGCTTTGCCAGGATCCAAGAGCTATCAACATCTTGTAATGATGTCTCCTTCAGTTTCTCTGGCAATTGTTTCTTGGAAAAATTTAGCTTTCCCAAGACACCTAGTGGAGACGAGGATGAGTCTGCACAACATTTTGACATTTGCTCTGCTCTAAAATAATAGCCCAAAAATTGTGACAGCTCTGCCATAAAATTAACTATAATTCCATGAGGATGGCCATTATCGGCAATTACATCAAAGTAGACAGACTTGTGTGATGGTGGATTCCAGCGGGGATGAATTTGCATTGCTTGAGGAAGATGTACACAATGATAAGGGTGAATATGATGACAGTGTAGATTGCATGTGCTGAAATCTAGCTTAGAGAAGGGAGCTACCTGATGCTGGTATGCCTGGTAATATTTTGGGTAGCATGATATCTTGGCAATTTTATGTTTTACTACAGTAAACTTAAAGGTTTTTATTTACATTTTGGTTTCCCTGACTGAAAACCACTATGCACTTGAACATAGGCTTTAGCACGTGAGGTAGAGGGATTAGTATCATCATGACTGAAACTGGAGAGTGACAACAACAATGTCACCCCTCCTGTTTCTGTATGAGCTATGGCACAATACAATATCACTTTGAAGAACACTGACAGCCCTATTATTACAATTTCTGTTTCAGCACTGAACCCTGCCACCTGTTCTGTTTCTAAGTGAGCTATGGTACAGTAAAATGTAACTGCAGATTTAGACCAAACCAGCTAGCCCTATAATTTCTATTTCAGGAAATTGTCTGTGACCCTTAGCAATGGAGCACTCCTCGTTGTCTGTTACCTCTATAACACTTCTGAAATTTCCTGCAAGATCAGAAGAAAAGGCTGCAAGGACTAGTATTTGTGTAACGCTTCAGTCCCGCAAGTAGTACCTGTCCCGTTACCCGCATTTCATTTATCTGGAAACTGCCATGTTCCAGCATCAGACTAACTTCATTCATTCATTCAGCTATATTCAGATCTGTGCAGGTGCAAGCCTATTGCACTTCAGGACCTCCTCCCTCTTTTTCATTGGCTAAGCACTTCTGGAGCACTATTTAAACCTCCTGGATTCACCTGTCTGATGCCTGTTCTTTAAGCTCACTTCCTGTAGCCTGTGGTTCTGGTTCCTGTTCTCCTTGTGGTTTGCCTGTGTTCCAGTCTGCTCTCAGTCACCTGCTGTGTTAAACTATTGCTGCTCCAGCACTGCTACTACCATCTCCAGTGTACTTCATTGCGACAGCTTCAGTTCTCTCATTGCTACCACTCAGAGCTGCTACTACACCTGTGAATCATCAGCTGTTACTACGGGTTACCTCCGTTATGTCACGGTTCTTACGAGGAGACTCGGCAGATGTAGCGAAACCAAGAGGTTCCAACAGTTTGGCACTACTCCAACACGGCGCGGAGTCTAACGAGGAGACGTTGTTCACCAGGAACCGCCGCAAGGGGGTATGGGCTTAGCTGCGTCTACCTCGCAGGTCGCGGTCCCTACTAGAGCACTGTAAGGAAGTCCCTGGGAAGACTACAGGCAGTAGTACCGTAAGAAAGATGGTCAATACTATAAGTAATGGCAATGAAGATAATGCAGATCGGTGTAACTCTGTAAACCACTATGTGGTGTAAGGTTCAGGAGAATGAGCGTCAGCTCTAAAGGCAAATGTAAAGGAGTTGTCCGGAGATGAGCGTCAGCTCTGCAGGCCACTATGTGGCGGAGAGTTCAGTAGAGTGAGCGTCAGCTGTGCAGACCACTTTGTGGTGTAAAGTTCAGGAGAATGAGCGTCACTAACCACTATCACTGTGAGCCGCAACTGCCTTGGTGACTCATTGGCTGTTCTCCCTCAGCTACCTCTGCTTTCCCGTGTGTGCTCAGCATACTCCAGTGCTGTACTCCTGCTGTTCCAGTATCTCTACCAATCACCATTGGATACACCATTGTGACAGCCTCTGCTTTTCCTCGTTGTACCACAGGACATCTATTCTCCTTGTGTCTCATTTGTCTCTACCCGTGTTACCTGGCTCCTCCACACCGTTCTGCTGTTCACCCACTCACAGGACCGTGACCTGCAGGTTTGGTGCCGCTAAATCCATACCTCCGTGCGGGGGTTCCTGGTGAAAACCACCTGCCTGTTAGACTCCGCGCCTGTGGGTGCTCTAAGCCATGTCCAGCAGAGCATAGGGATCAATTTTCCATAAGCCAACTGTGACAATTTGCATTTCAGCAATGAGAATTAGCAATGCAGCTATCCTTTTTGTGTTACCTATATAACACACTTTTTAAATCAGAATGACAGGGTCTTGCATCATCATGATTGACCTTACAAGAAGATGCTCCACTGACAGTTGCAGAACTAGCACTCATAGAGAAAGGCGAAGGCCTGATTCTTTCTTTGCCACTGCGTGTGTAGAATGGCATGTTGGCAATTTTATTTTTTTCGGCGCTTAATATGTCTTGATTACAGGTGTTTTTTTCTTGACCAAGGTAAAGGTGTTTTTTTTACATTTTTGTTTGCTCTTTGGACTTAAAAACACTATGTACTTTTACATAGGCTTTACCAGATGACATACAGGGATTACTATCATCATGACTGGTGGCAGCAGCTACTTGGTGCTCCTGCTCTTCTGTGTACTGCTGTGAATCCATTTTGATAACACCCTACACTTTTTGGTGCAAACTCAGAAAAAAAGCCGGCAAGGACTAGTATATTATATTTGTATTTCAGCAATGACAAATTTTGCCTTTGGGTGTATTTAACTCCCTACACTTTTTGGTGCACATTCAGAAAAAAAGTCTGCAAGGACTTGTATATTTGGATTTCACCAATGACAATTAGCAATGAAACTTTGCTGAACACTGCTACCACCCTCCTCTTTCACTTCTGTACGTTTGCCTTCCCAACTGCTCTACACTTTATCCTACCCCTTCTGTATCCCTCTCTCAAATGGCGCAAGATCGCCGTGGAGGGCGGTATTTATAGATTTCAAAACTTGCGAGATCTGAGATCCGATGACGTCACTGTAACGGACTTACCTCCCTGCCGTCCGGAAGCCGCACTTCCGCATCCAGCACCTTGTGACAGCACCAGGAGGCAGTCACATGACTGCAACCTAGAGGCGGGGATTTTGAATCCCTGTCAGTACTTAAAGATCACTCTGACACTCGCTGAGTGTCAGAGCAACACTTACCTGTTCCTGGCTCCTGTGTTTCGTGGATTGCTGTGTCTTCCAGTCTCCTGTGTCTTCCTGTGTGCTGATCTCTGCCTGTTAGACTATTCTGGCTCTCCAACCCTTGTGTACCGACCCGGCTTGCTGACTATCCCTCTACTCTTGTGACCCGTGTACCGACCCCGGCCTGATTGACTCTGAGTTGCCTTCTGCTTCTGCCTGCCTCAATTCCTGTGTACCAACCCGGCTTGATTGACTCCGCAACTTCTGCTGCACTACATTTTGGGGCGAACCTGAGGACGCGACCCGCGACTCCTGGCAGCGAAGCCCACCCCGCCTTGCGGCGGTTCTTGGTGAACACTGGGGAGATCGTTAGACTCCGCGCCTCAGGTAAGCCAGCGCTAATCAAGATTAGTAATAGTAATCCAGCATCTGTTACAGTCACAATGATGTTTTGCCTCATTTTGGAATCCGAAAAAGTTTGGCTCGGCTCCATACTCAGGTCTCCTAAGTTTGGGTTGGTTCGGTTTTTGGGAAACCGAGCCCGCCCATCTCTAATTCTATACTACATCTTTAGTGATCTGCATACTAGTCATCCCCTTGAAGTTGTCTTGAGAGACTGAAGCCAGCAGTGGGCGGAGCTACTGTGGGTGAACCCTTTTACGTGGGCACATTTGACTATCTTCTACCTTCTGTATCCCTCTCTCAAATGGTGCTAGATCACCGTGGAGGACTGCATTTATAGATTCCAAAACTCGCGAGATCTGACGACGTCACGATGACTTTTGCCTCGTTTTGGAATCCAAAAAATCGCAAAAGTACCGAGCTGGCTCGGCTCGGTACTCGGATCCCCTAAGTTCGGGTGGGCTCGGTTTTCAGGAAACCGAGCCTGCCCATCTCTAATTCTATACCACATCTTTAGTGATCTGCATACTAGTCATTCCCTTGAAGTTGCCTTGAGAGACTGAAGCCAGCAGTGGGTGGAGCTACTGTGGGTGAGCCCTTTTATGTGGGCACATTTGACTATCTATCAGGGTAAGGTAAGACAGACATATATTATATTTATGGTTTTGATGGTGGGAAATATAAATAAAATACAGAAATTTTGGCCATTTTTTCAACTTTATGGGGGGTATTCAATTGTTGCTCCGGGCACCGCCGGAAAGAGCGCGTTAAAACTATTACCGTTTATACGGTAATTACTCGCTCAATTTCAGCTCGCAGCTCCCTGAGCAGCGAGCTGAAATTGAGCGAGTAAATTACCGTATGAACGGTAATTACGCGCAATATTACCGTATAAACGGTAATAGTTTTAACGCGCTCGTTCCGGCGGCGCCCGGAGCAACAATTGAATACCCCCCTATGTATTTATGATGGAAAATTACATATATGTATGTATGTATATATGTACAATTCCCAACGTCCCAAAAGTGACAAAAACCAGGCAGATATCAAAGTATTTAATAAAAAATGCACCTTTTGCCAAGTGCCCTGCAGCTGTTTCAGTTCTAGATACACTGGACTTTCCCTCTGGGCCCCTGAATGTGTACTGTGAACTGAAATGTGTTTGACCAGTGTTTATATGAAATATTATAAGAAAATTAGAACAAATTTATTATCATAAGAATTTTTTTAGAAATTAAGTATTAAGCCACTGCTATATAGAGAACATAGAGGATCATAATAGGGTGGTAATAATCTCTTTCTCTTACCCTTGTTTTTAATCTTATCACTTTATTTTCTTATATATTTTACTTATTTTATCCTATATTTCACAGTACCAATAAAGCATTACCATACTTAAAATTCAGTATTTTAAATATTTGAAATAAAATTTATTGAACAGCACCCTTATCAGCCAACTACCATGGATTGTGACAAAATTCCATTTAAAAATGCAGATTTCTATTAAAAAGCAAGAAGGAGGAGGAGCTCTATTTCTGAAACAATACAGTTTAGATAAGTATGCTGTGTCTGGGGGGGATTTATGCTTTGTCTGGCGGGGCACTCATGCTATGCATGGGGGGGCATTATGCTTTGTCTGGGGGGGCACTCATGCTATGTCTGGGGGGGTTTGCTTTGCCAGGGGGGGCACTCATGCTATGTCTGGGGGGGAATTATGCTGTGCCTAGGGGGGGACTCATGCTATGTTTGGGGAGATTATGCTGTGTCTAGGGGAGTGGACGCATGCTATGTCTGGTGAGGGATTATGCTGTGTCTGGGAGGGGTATGCTGTGTATGTCTGGGGGGGTTATGCTCTGCCTGGGGGGTATTACGCTGTGTTTTGGAGGGGCCTCATACTATGTCTTGGGGGGACGACTTATGCTATGTGCTATGTCTGGCAGGGAATTATGCTGTGACTCTTGCTATGTATGTGGGCGTGGCTGCATCACTTTAAACATGACATATTGAGGGAGATTCAATTAAAAAAAATTCCTTCACAGCTTTAAAATAGCTGCAGATGGGTGGGGAAGGCAGAGTCAGTGAGAGGACCAGAATCTATTGTAGTTTATCATTGGTTCCTTCCTCTCACTCCCTTCCCTTCAAAGTATCACAAAGATCCAGTTTTCATCCAGTAAAAACTCACTAGCTCTAGGAAATATCTTCTGCACTAAGCAGCCTCCAGGGCTCTGTGGAGGTGGTTGTCTTACAGTGGTCTTGGTGGTAATGCAGCTTTTCCACTACATAACTTAAAGATCTGAGTTTTCCTTGGCACAGATTATTTCAGGCTACTGATGTACCCCATAAAAGGCATACCAAAGAGGTTTTTGCTGGCACAAGTGATAATATAAACCCTCCAGAAGTGTTATATAAGAAGGAAGAGGATTGTCAGTGATTTGGAGGTTTTCCCTGTAAGCAGCTCTCAGCTGAGCTTTTAAGCTACTGCCACACAGTCCTTTCCAGGAAGAACTTAGGAGCCCTCATGAGCTAAGGTGTATCACAGTAGAAGAGAGCCATGACTTACATGTGGTTGTAAAATGTGCAAGCCTGTCATATGTTCTTTCTCCATCAAGCTCTATTTCAGAAAAAAAATGCACCCTTATCAGCCAACTACCATGGATTGTGACAAGATTCCAATTAAAGAGACAGATTTCTATTAGCGGAAAAAAAATAAAATGTAGACCATGTTAGGCTAACATCTCTGGTACAAAATCAAAAAATCAAAGCATTGTTCTACAGCATATGCATTGCTTTTTCAGATGATGTGTCACCATTTGTTAGTGGCTGTACAAATTTCAGACACTGATATCAAGCTGTAAGTAAGCATGAATCCTCAAAAAGTCATTGTGATGCTGCTAATGCATACTTTATTGTATGGAAGAACAGAAGCATTGGCACATTAATAAACAAGGATCAATCTTCAAGACACTAGAAAGAGATATTTAAAATATTGAAGACATGAAACTCATATTTGATGGAGTTAACTTCTTAGGAAACAAGGCTTGCCATTTCATGCCTATGGAACTAATAAATCACTCTACAATCTTAACAGTGACATTAACCATGGGAATCTTTTAGCAATTATCTTACTTTTATCCCATTATGATTTCCCACTAAAAAATTACATTGAAAAATGTATTCAAGAGAGGGAAAAAAGAAAAAGACATTTGCAAAAAAGAGGACAAGCAGGAGCAGTTGGTTGTGGAAGTCTAGTCTATTTTTATCAGGCTGTAGTTAAAGTGACTATGGCAATTGATAATCATATTAAGCAAATAATCATTTCAGAAATTGGTGCAAACAGATTTAGCATCCAAGTTGATTTCACACAAGATGCAAGAATTGTATATCAAGCAACAGTTGTCATTAGATATGTGAAAAAAAAGAGATCCAAGAACAACTAATTTCTGTTCACCCAGTTACTGATGCATCAGGCCAAGGATTCAATGAACTATTCATGGCAAATTTTGATAGCCTGGGCTTGACTAGCATTAAATTGCTGGTGAGTCATATGATGGTGCAGCAGATATGAGAAGTTCATATGTAGGATTACGAGTACAGATTGCTAAAGTAGTGCCCGTGTCCATTTACATGTGGTGCTATAACCACTATCTCAATCTATGCATTTCTGATTGTTGTGAAGTCCTTTGAAGCAAAACATTTCTTTGGTCTGTTAAATCACATAGCATATTTTATTGGAGATTCCCACAAACGTATGAACATATGGGCCAAACAACTGCATAAAAGACAAGGACAAGAAAAGCTTTTAATATTGCAGAAAATGGTGAGACAAGATGGTGGGCAAAGGGGAACGCCCTTAATTGGGTATTTGGAGAGAAGAAGTCCCTGTATTTTGATGTTATTGAAAATTTATTTTCAATCTCGCAGTTGAGAAATTGTGATTTAAGGACCACTTCTGAAGCTACAACTTTATATGAAAAACTGTGAGAGTTTAAGTCCATTTTAACAGCAAATTTATTCCTTTCCATTTCTGATGTGATTGGAACAGTTTCAAAATACTTATAAACCAGTGGTCTTGACTTTAAGGTGGCATGGGAAATGGTTGAGAATGCCAGTGACCTACTAGAAAAATGATTTTGATCATATTACATTAAAAGCTACACATTTTGCATAAAAAATTAACTTATAGCCAATAGTGAAAAAATCTCCTTTTTGGAGAATGAAACTGAGATCCCGGTGAGAAGGGTTGGCAGAAAGAAATGATTTACAGATGAGATTTCAGCTGATGAACGTCCAGCCGGTGAACTGCAACGTTTTCGGGTTGAAGTGTACAGACCAATTTGTGACCAAATTTTAGTAAGTCTTACAGAGAGATTTTATGAAAATTAACAGTTGGTGCTGGATTCTCAATATCTTGATCCTAGATTTCTTGAAAATATTCAAAATGATCCAAAACTTCTTGAAGAGGGCACTCTATAAAGTATAAATTAATGAAGAGTCTATTATAAGTGAACTTATACATTTTGCGAACCTCTTTCTAAGCTGACAGTACACTTGGATGAAAGTAGAAGACAGGAGGTAATTCCAGAAAAAAGTGGTGGGGATGAAGATGAACGGGGTGTATCTGCTGATATAAAGGATGACAAAACAAAGTGCTAATCATATAATAATTGCTTTCTCTGCTGTCACAGATTACTTCTAAAGTACAATCTTTATTTAGCTGCTGATGAGAATCTCTCTGTAGTATATGAATACCTGCTGACTCTGTCTTTCACACAAGTGGCATATGAAAGAGCATTCAGCAAACTGAAACTCATAAAAACAAGACTACGAGTTACAATGGGACAAGACCTGCTTGAAGCATTTATGATCATGTCTGTAGGGCTAGACCTCTTGGAACTAGTTCAATTTCAAGATGTGCTGGAAATTGTCAGTGAAAGTTCACCACTGATGAGATCTGTGTGAGCAATCTTCATTGATTTAAGACATTTGGCAGCAATTTTGTCCCATTTCTAGTTCTAATATGTTGCACTTCTGATCAATCTGACTGAAGTTTGCGTATGCTGTATGTATACTTAACATTTTGCATTATGTGCATTTTTGTAAAGGCTATTAATACATATATATGTCTTTTGTTACATTATTGATTTTCATTTATTACAAATGATCATTTATAATAATAAAGTATTTAGCAACACTAAAATAACCTCTTTTTATCTTGAGAACTATATATTGTACTGAAAACCACCCGCTATTAATCGGCCAGTTCTGTATGCTTGCCACAAGGCTAAAATCTGCCAGCTAGTCCCTTTTGTGGGGGCTACATCTTCTTTAAATCAGTGTTCAAAGTAAAAATTTAGAAGTGATGGTATGAAAAATGTAATGGGAATATAAGTGAATTACAATGAAGGCAATAGGAGAAGTGGCATATCACCATATACAACCCCACTTTGACCACTGCTTTAAATAATTATCTATTATTTTATAGGTTCTTTGTTATGGTGTGGGGGTAATAGAGCAGTAGCTCACACTATAAACCCCATTATCTGGGTTCTCTGGTCATACAAGTAAGGTAGATAGGAAAGATACAAAAGTCTCTTTTAATGCAAAATCTAACAATATAAAGCGAAACAGTAACAACACTATACACAATCACACATAACAATAGCCAGCTGTCACCAGCCCCTTAGGAAATACCCTTACTTGCACAGTTTCTGAATGCTGCAGCTTCACTAATGACAGCAGTACAAACCACATGAGCAATGTATGAAATAAGGGTCCAGGCTTTACACTAACAATCCTCTCAAGTGATGTAAATTCCAGGCACTTTCTTATAGTAGAGATGTCCAGCACTGAATCCTGGACACTCGCCCATGTCACCTTCTACCAACTTGGTAGGGAACTGACACCCAGTCACCCTAATCCTGCAGGCACACCAGGATATCAGAACCAGGGGTTTCTCCTAATGGAGATAGTATCACAGCTCAGAGGTTTATGCATAACTTGCATTAATAAGGTTTTCCTCACAATCCTTCCAACAGAGCCAGTAGAAGCTAAAACTACTAGAACAGTCTCAAGCATAGAGCAACTGACATCCATCTAGTCCCTTATTTTAAAGAGACTTAAACTTCCATGTTGTTGAGATACATCCTGGGTGGTATCAGATAAGCTCCAGGATTGGGCACAAGTCACCAAGGGGCTGACTGGGGTGTCTTTCTTCATTACTTGCAATTCCTTCTACACTTTGCTGGGCAGGCATCTTAATGTTTGCTGCAATGCCTTACAGAACAATAGACACTTCAGGCCTGATTCATTAAGGACCTTAAATTATGAAGTTTCTTATTTAAGTCTGCTGGACAAAACCATGTTACAATGCAAAGGGTGCAAATGAGTTTTCTGTTTTGCACATAAGTTAAATACTGACTGTTTTTTCCTGTAGCACACAAATACTTGATAGCTTATTTGTACACTGAAATTTACTGTTGATATTTGTGTGCTACATGAAAAACAGTCAGTATTTAACTTATGTGCAAAACAGAAAACTCATTTGCACCCCTTGCATTGTAACATGGTTTTGTCCAGGAGACTTAAATAAGAAACTTCTTAATTAATCAGGCCCTTCATCATGGAAAGAAAGGGAATAGGTCTCCTTGATGAAATGAGCCACTAAGGCATGATTGGGCTGCTCCCCACTCAGGTTACACTCGTAGATTTATAAAAAGCAGGTGCTGTCTTCGCATTCCAAAGGGGATGTGTCGATGCTGACTTATAGGATAATATTGGTCACATTCACTCTCCCCACCCACAATCCATCTCTGATGTGGCTCTAGCACCATCTGCTTCCACCTAATCACCACCACCAGGTCCTCAGTGTAGACCTAGGCCTGGAAACTGTATTCACTCACTCTCCTCTCTGCATCCCTGCTTAATTGATGAAAAGGTAACAAGAAACTTATTTTTGCAGAATATGATCTCATGCTTTTCTTTTCAATGCACTGATAAACGCTCGTTGTGATCTGTTCATGTATTGTATTTTAAGCACTTAAAGTAGTGATTAAATTAGTGATGGCACAGAACTACAACAAATGGAATCTTATAAATTGCTTGCATGATACGTGGTCCCCCCACTGGACAGTATTAGTAGTACAAAAAAAACATTATTAAAGAATTTGAATTATGGAATGTTACATTATTGCTACTCAATGTGAACAGGAGATGATATCACTTATACAGCACAATAAGTTGATAACAGGTTCTACATCTGCAGCCTGACTGTTGGATATCTCCAAGAATAGATCTGCGATCTTATAATTATTCTAAATATATAATAATTTGAAACAATACACTTGTGCACAGGAATATGTGACATTATTTTCCAATTCTTTTTGGCACACAAGGGTATCCACAGTATTGGATTTCTAGGAGGGAGAAGCAGAGGGAGAGGGATAGGGAGAGGGAGAGGGAGAGGGAGAGGGAGAGGGAGAGGGAATTAAATAAGACAAATAAGAATTAAGTCCAACATTTTTTAATATATTTATATTACTTAGCAGCACATTACATGTTATTTTGTGTTATAATGTTACTGTACTTGATATTTTTTTAAACAATTGCAATTGATTTTTGAAATTTCTATCCCTGTGATTGTGGGTAAATAGTCTGACTTACACCACTGTCTTATGTAAAACCTCTTCATCGGCTAGTTACAATAGATATTAAAAGGCACATGCCATCTATTTTCTGGTTTATATTGGATACCTTATCAGTGCTCTGATTGCTGCTGATTGCTATCTTAGAAGTAGTCATCTGGGATATCGTGCACATGTTGTTTTGTGTTTTTGTTTTGCCAGACAGTGATTGCCAGAACATGAACAATCATTTCCTGATTTCTGTTATCAGCAAGCTTTTCCAAAAGATGAACAAGGCAAAACTGTAATACTTAATTGCTTATTTTGAGAAAATTAAATTTTTTATGCTGTCTTTTGATTGGATTTTAAATATTTTTTTTTATAATATAATGCATGTTTTTTCATGCTACAGTAATAGTTTTGCACTTCAATTAATGCATACAGACAATTCAAAAATATGAATACATGAAAATTTGATTATGCATATGGCCAGGAATTTATTCTCATGTATTTAATGATGTATTCACATTTAAAATTATTAACCATTTATTAATTAAAAACAAACAAGCCAACATACATTTTTCAGTACGTACAAATTGGTTAAATCATTTCTGAAAATATAAGATATGATATGTTTATAAAACTTTATAGAAAGCACCTAGAAATATTTTAAAAACATTATTTTTGAATCAATAAATTGATACTTGTATAAAAAAGTCAGTGAGAATACACACAAGAAAATTATTGGTCTCCGATAAACCTTTAAGTATTCATTAGTTAAAAAAATTAGATCAATTTCTATTAATATAAACTTGGGTGCTCTCATAGTAGTATTTTCTAGTAATCAGCAAAAAAGTGAAGACAGTACTACAGTAAATAAAGGCACTCCTTGGCTTCTGGCAAACGAGGCAATATTGTGCTCTTGGAGGAAGTTAAGGGACAACTGAATGGCATAAATTGCTACCAAAAACTTATTTTTAATCCTACAAGCAGTTTATTATCTTTGTATGGAGAATTTATTGGTAATCTCACAGAAAAACCTAGAATCATCGTGGATACGCTTTAAGTCCTTTTGTGGACGAAGATGTTGATTCATCATATATTAAAGACACGTTGGAGGCTATAAACAAATTGGATGGGATAGCAGTGAACTCCACCACCTACCTAATAACAAGTGACATGAAATCACTGTATACCAGTATTAAACATGAAGCAGGTATAGAAATTCAACTTTTTTCTGAAAGCAAATCATCAAACTGAATTTAATGACTTCATCAATTTACTTTTAGAACTAAGAACAATATTGTATCCCACAAACAGTTTTACCACCAGGTTAGAGGCACAGCAATGGGAACGTCTTGTGCTCCCATGCATGCGAACCTCTACCTGGGGTGGTGGAAATGGAAAATGTTCCACTGATGCCAATTTTACATTTACAAAATTATCCCTTCTTGGATAAGATTCACCAACAAATACTTCATTATTGTGGGAATAAGATGTCCCTCTTCTCAAAGATTCTATGAGACTCCTTCATAGAAACTCTCTCAATCTAAAATTAATTTCTGAAACAAGTCAAATACAAGTTAACTTTTTAGATCTTACTATTAAAATAATGGAGAATGGCAAAATAAAAACTGATCTCTTTTGCAAAGAAACTGCTCCAATGACTCTGATTTTGAAATAAGAGCAAAATAATTTACAGAACGTTTAAGAGAAAGAGCATACCATAACAGCAACATCAAGCAAAGTTACAAAATGGCTAAAATCAAAAGGATAATTTACCTTTTGTATACTCTGAAGAAAATGAATAGTAGTGAACACACTAGATTTGTTGGCACTTAATATAGACAGTTGAGTACTATTAGATACATCCTACAATGCAACATACATGTCCCACAGAGAGATACTGGCTTGAAATAGGTAATTGGTGATAACATCTTAATGAGCTCTAGAAGATCAAAACATTTGAAAGATTGACAACCATTTTACTTCAAAATGAAAGATGCTATATAGGAAAAAAAGATCACATATATATATGGTGGATGTAAGTGCTGTCAGTTTATGTCCACCACAACTGAATTATATGACAAATATGGTCTGAACAAACAGATTAAGGACTACATTACATTTGACACCATTTGAACTGTATTTTGCCTAACATGTCCTAGTAAAAAAAAATATGGGGACGGCTAGCAGATCTCTTAAAAAGAGGACACTTGAACATGTTATGCAACATTACGAATGCAAGTTCAGACATATTCGACATTTTACCTTAACACCAGTAGCCAGACACCTCCTGATAGATCACAAGTGAAGTGCCACAATTTGGCATTGAAAGGGTAAATTTAGGCATCTGAGGAGGTGATCTGATTCTGCAATTGCAAAAAATAGAAAGCAGATTCATCTTCCTCCTCTACACATTGTGCCCATTTGGCCTTATCCTGAACACAGGTCAACCCTCTTTTTTATGATTATTCATTCAGTTGATATACTAATATAATGATCTCATCTTAAGAATTCGTTGTGATACAAACATTTTCTTTCTCAAATACTTGAGATTTTTTTCTCCACTTAATAGGCTCAAATAAGGATTTCATTTTCTTTTAAGACACATTTCACATTTTTGTTTATATCGAAATGGACATAGTCGACACCTCACTAGGATTATATGATTCACCAACAAATACTTCATTCAATTATTATATGTTAATCACATAGTAATCATATATAGCAATTATTTTTATTCCAATATGAAACAATTTTATTTATGTAATTTATCATTGTGAAGTTATTTTCCAATGTCACATTTCTCAAATATCATATTAATACATTCTACTTTGAATTGACTTATTTTAATTTACAATATCTACACAAATCTACAGTAATTGTTCACACTTTAGTTTGTAGATAGTATTAGAGATCACTGTTCTTTGCCACAATGTGTATTACACTTTTGAAGGGTTTCAAATTTAATTTGTGTACACAAGTTATTTCCTTAGGATAATGTAGAACCTGTTCACATAAAAAAATTGAAAAACAACAGCAATAAAAATAATAATAATAATAATAATAATAATAATAATAATAATATAATTAGTATACTATTGAGTAGTTACATATAGTTTTATATGTAGATAATTTAGTTATCCTTTGACTCAGATTTATAGCTAGAAATTATAAATGTTCATCAACTTAATATATCCTGAATATACATGATCACCTGAATAATTAATGCGATTTGGAGATTAGATAGCATTGTAATAAAGCAACAGAAATATTATTAATGATGATTATCACTTACCTGGGAAGTGAACATATCTTTGGGAATGGTATCCTTTGAATTATGCTCCAGAGGTGATTGAGGTTGGACATCTAAAGGCAAAAAAAAATAAAGATATTTATAATCCTTTTATCTAATGACAACTTTCTGACTACAACTAAAAATGATTGGTTAGAGACTGTTTGCCTGCAACTTTGAAAAAGCATTATGAGAAACATTTGTCAGATTAGCAGCATCAGTGTGTTGCAAGTTTAGAGCAACAAGGGGTGAGGGGAATCGGGGATAATTTATTTCATCCAGCAACCATGCATGATAAAAATTACTGTTAGACTCTACAGTACAGTCCAGCATATGATTGGTGGTTAGCGTTTCTGTCAACTACAGAGACAGTCACACATAGGTTCCACCAGTGTCACTCACCGGACTGTGAGTGCTTCTTCCCGGACTATTAGGAACCGTGGACGTCCTCTATCCTGAGGGACTGCGCATGCGCAGCCCTTTCCAAACCTTCAGTGTATGTTCCTTTAACTTAATTGGCAGATCAGGCAACCTCCCTATATTAAGCACCTGTGGTCAACACCACGTTGCCTGATCTTGGAGTCTCATTCCCCATGAGTCTCTGAAGGTGTTCCTGTGTTTCCTCGTTTATTCAGCCCAGCTGATTCCTGTGGTTTCCAAACCACTTCTACCTCTGTGGTTTCCAAACCACTTCTACTACTGTGGTTCCCATACCACTTCTACCATCTACTGTATCATCGTGACTGTGAGCTGATTCCTATCCGCTGCCTCCGTGCACTACAGTCTTCAACCTGCAACTCGTCTGTGTTTCATCATCGTGACTGCTAGCTGATTCCTATCCGCTGCCTCCGTGCACTACAGTCTTCAACCTGCAACTCGTCTGTGTTTCATCATCGTGACTGCTAGCTGATTCCTATCCGCTGCCTCCGTGCACTACAGGCTTCAACCTGCAACTCGTCTGTGTTTCATCATCGTGACTGTTTGGCTGATTTCTATCCGCTGCCTCCGTGCACTACAGTCTTCAACCTGCAACTCGTCTGTGTGACTGCTAGCTGATTTCTATCCGCCGCCTCTGTGCGCTTCAGTCTTCAGCCCTTGTCAACCCTCCCGTGTTTCCTTGAGTCTGCTGCCACTATTGCTACCCGCTACTCTCCGTGATCAACTGTTCCAGTTCAACTCTGCTCTGGTGTCCCATCGTTACTGCACCTGCTGGTTGCTATTGGCTACCTCCGTGTTCCCGCAGAGACCCGCTGCTGTTACTTCTCAGCGCTACGCATCCATCTACTGCTGATCCGCTCTCCACGCCTTCCTGGGTTCCCTGCTGGTCTACCTACCTGTGCGCTGCACCTGCTAGACCACCGCTTCACCCATCCAGGGACTTTGCATCCTGCCGGCCTCCTGCCGTTCAGGTATCTCTGCACTTCTGTCTGACTGCCTTCTCCTGAACCACGGTATGCATACTTCCCATTGACTGTGCTGTGTATTGCATACCTTGCTGGACTGTGTTGGTTCTCCTCTGGAGTGTACTATCCGCTGAGTCTATTGCCATCATTGACTGTGTTATCTCATGCTGGATTACTTCAAGAGACTTTCTATATTGGCAGTGTTGTTCAGTCATTTATACATTTATATTGTGCATATTACTGTGGATCAAAGTCAAGGTGCCCGTGTATATATTGTGTTGCAGTCTCTCCCCGTGCACCTCCTCACATATATATTCAGTGGTACAACTTGCTAGTGGCAGACCACTGACCCCTGTTTCCAGTTTCACCTGCTCCAGTATCCTCTCACATAGCAGTGGTACAACTTGCTAACGCAGACCACTGACTCCCCGGATACCTCCACTTGGATTCCATTCCTTCACTCAGACAGCGGTACAACTTGCTATCCGCAGACCGCTGACTCTCATCACCTCCTCGTTTCTGTTGGACATTCCTCCTCACTATAGCAGTGGTACAACTTGCTACCGCAGACCACTGACTACCTTCACGTGTCCTTTGTCCATACAGTTCCTCGTGTATTACTACCTCCATATTGCCAGTGCTGCTAGTCATAGACTTTCCTGAGCATCTCATCATCTGCTATTTCCTGTTCCGTGATCACCCTGCTACCAGAGTACCATATTACCACCTATACTGCTCTGGTAAGCCTATCACCTGGTGATCCCTGGGTAAAGACTCCTAGTGCCCGTGACAGTAAGATCAGGCCATGACAGACCCAGATACGGAACCTACCGCTAAGGAGATGCTGCAGCATCTGGTCAGCCGTGTGGAGCAACAGGATGCTCGCCAACAGCTGTTACTTCAATGTTACCAATCATTAACCTCCCAAGGAACATCTGGACAGACTGTTACAGCTAATATTGAAGCTCCTGTGCTTTCCTCCGTTTCCCCAGTGCCATCCCAGGTGTCTACAGCTCCTACGCTTCACCTGCCTACTCCGTCAAAATATGACGGGGACCCCAAAACTTGTAGAGGTTTCCTTAACCAATGTTCAGTCCATTTTGAACTCCAACCTCAAAATTTTTCTACCCATCGTTCCAGAGTGGCCTATCTTATCTCATTGTTTTCGGGACAAGCCCTGGCTTGGGCCTCCCCCCTGTGGGAAAGAAACGATCCAATTCTACAAGATAGTGCCAAATTCATTTCCACGTTCCGAAGTGTGTTCGATGAACCAGGTCGTGTGACCTCCGCTGCTTCCAGCATTCTTCGTTTGCGACAAGGCTCCCATACAGTAGGACAGTATGTCATTCAATTTAGGATCTTAGCCTCTGAACTTCAGTGGAACACTGAAGCATTAGTTGCCGCCTTCTGGCAGGGGCTCTCCGATAAAATTAAAGATGCACTGACTACCCAAGAGCTTCCTTCGTCACTAGAAGATTTGATCTCTCTTTGCCATCGTGTAGATATGAGATTTCGTGAAAGAGAGTCTGAGAAAACAACAGCTGTCAAAGCACCTCTTCGTTTAAACCCTCAATTTCGTCCAGCTCCATCCTCTGTGATTCCCATGGAGATAGGACGTTCCAAATTATCTTCAGAGGAAAGGAAACGAAGAGTAAAGAATAGACTCTGTATCTATTGTGCTGATTCCACGCATATGCTCAGCTCTTGCCCTAAGAGATCGGGAAATGCCAGGCCCTAACTAGTTCTGGAGAGGTGAAGTTAGGGTCCCTGGAGTCCTCTCCATTGTCTATGAAATCTAAAGTCTGCGCTTTTGATGTTACGATTTCCTTTGCTACCAAATCCTTTGAGTCACAGGCATTGATTGATTCCGGAGCAGCAGGAAATTTCATTTCTAAATCGCTAGTGAATCAATGGTCCCTACCAGTGATCACTTTAAAAACACCCATTACTGTGACGGCTATAGATGGATCACGCCTCATCAATGGTCTCATCACCCAGAGTACGTCTCCAGTAACCCTTCAGATTGGTGTACTACACCATGAAGAAATTTCGTTTTTAATTCTTCCAGTTACGACAAGTCCGATTGTCTTAGGCCTTCCATGGCTTCAGTGTCACTCTCCCCAGATTGACTGGCGCACCCCTCAAGTTACGTCTTGGGGGTCTGAATGTCACCATCGTTGTCTCTCTCAAGTTATTCCTCTTAAAGTACAGCGATCTTCCATCTCATCTTCCTCCCCGGGACTCCCTCCTCAGTATGCTTCATTTGCCGATGTGTTTGATAAAGCTCAGTCTGAACGTCTTCCTCCTCATCGTTCTTGGGATTGTCCGATCGACCTTCTACCTGGCAAGACTCCTCCCAGGGGTCGGGTCTATCCTCTCTCGTTACCTGAAACTCAAGCCACATCTGAGTACATACAGGAGAATCTCCAGCGTGGGTTCATTCGACCTTCCACCTCTCCCGCTGGAGCTGGGTTCTTCTTCGTCAAAAAGAAGGATGGATCATTACGCCCTTGTATAGATTTTCGTGGACTCAACGCCATTACTATCAAGAATCGGTATCCCATTCCGCTGATCACTGAGCTATTTGATCGCATCAAGGGAGCTCGGATATTTACTAAGTTGGATCTTCGTGGTGCCTACAATTTAATTAGAATCCGTTCCGGTGACGAATGGAAGACCGCGTTTAACACCAGAGATGGGCATTACGAATATTTAGTAATGCCCTTCGGGCTGTGTAATGCCCCCGCTGTTTTCCAGGGTTTCATCAATGAGATCTTTCGGGACTTATTATATGTATGTGTCGTTGTCTACCTAGACGACATATTGATCTTCTCACAGGACCTGCCTTCTCATCACCAACATGTGGCAGAGGTCCTCTCCAGACTACGGAAAAACTCGTTGTTCTGTAAATTGGAAAAATGTTCATTCGAGTTACCCCAGATTCCATTCTTGGGGTATATAGTTTCCGGAGTTGGCCTGAAGATGGATCCAGACAAAGTAAATGCTGTACTACATTGGCCTCAGCCAACTACTCTTCGTGCCATCCAGCGTTTTTTAGGTTTTGCCAATTACTATAGACGCTTCATTCAAGACTTCTCATCCATTGCATCTCCCATTGTGGCCCTAACTCGGAAAGGGGCTAATACTAAGCAATGGTCATCTGAGGCTCTCCAAGCCTTTCAAATCCTCAAAGAGGCCTTCTCGTCTGCTCCCATTCTGCGACAGCCTGATGTGACACTCCCCTTCTTCCTAGAAGTAGATGCCTCTAATGTGGGCTTAGGAGCTATTCTCTCCCAACGCTCGGAGCAACAAAAATTACATCCTTGTGCCTTCTACTCTCGGGGTCTTCTGCCCGCAGAGAAAAATTATACTATCGGGGACAAGGAGTTGCTGGCCATCAAAGCTGCATTAGAGGAATGGAGATACTTGTTGGAAGGAGCTCGCCATCCGGTGACGATCTTCACGGATCATAAGAACTTGTCATATTTGCAATCTGCTCAATGCTTGAACCCTCGTCAAGCAAGATGGTCTCTTTTCTTTTCCCGTTTTGAATTAATTATAACCTTCAAACCAGCCGCTAAGAACAAGAAAGCTGACGCTCTATCTCGAGCTTTTGTGACGTCCTCTGATGTAGAAGAGGTTCCCAACCATGCTATTCTAGACCCCAAATGTATTTCTCTGGCTGCTTCATCCACCAAAATGCTACCATTTGGGAAGACCCTTGTGCCTCCTACTCTGAGGAGGAAAATCCTTTCGTGGTTCCATGCCTCTCGTTTTTCTGGACACGCCGGTGAACACAAGACCTTTGAGATTCTCTCTCGTAGTTACTGGTGGCCTTCAATGAGGAGAGACGTCAAAGAGTTTATTGCTTCCTGTGATTTATGTTCTCAGTTCAAATCCTCCCGCAGAACTCCAGCAGGGTTGCTGCGACCACTACCCATTCCGTCCAAGCCTTGGACCCATATTAGTATGGATTTCGTTACTGATTTGCCACCAAGTAAGAATCACAATACTATTTGGGTAGTGGTAGACAGATTTTCGAAGATGGCCCATTTCGTCCCTCTGTCCGGTTTACCTTCCTCGTCTACTCTGGCTGAACATTTCATTAAAGAAATCTTCCGCATCCATGGATGTCCGTCTGAGATTGTGTCGGATAGAGGAGTACAATTCGTTTCCAGATTCTGGCGGGCCCTTTGTAAAACCTTGGGCATACGATTAGCACTCTCATCGTCTTACCATCCGCAATCTAACGGACAAACGGAACGAGTCAATCAAGATCTTGAGACTTTTATTAGGATGTTCTCTTCAGCCAACCAAGACAACTGGGTAGAATTGCTCCCTTGGGCTGAATTCGCCCATAACAACATGTACCATGAGTCATCATCCAAAACTCCATTCTTTGTGGTCTACGGTCACCATCCGTCTTTTCCGGAATTTCCTGCCCTCCCGCCCACCCAAGTTCCTGCTGTGGAGACTGCTTGTCAAACCTTCAAAAATATCTGGTCTCAGGTCAAAACCTGTTTAAAGAAGACATCTAATAAATATAAGTCTTTCGCAGATAAGAAGAGGCGGGCTATTCCACCACTAAAAATTGGAGATCGTGTCTGGTTATCTACCAAAAATATTCGTTTGAAGGTTCCATCTATGAAATTCGCCCCTCGTTTTATTGGTCCATATAGGATCATTCAAGTTATCAATCCAGTATGTGTTAAACTTCTTCTTCCTAAGAATCTTCGGATTTCCAATGCCTTCCATGTGTCCTTACTCAAACCTCTTATTATCAATCGTTTCTCGACTCCTCCCTCAGCACCGCAGCCAGTTCAAGTTCATCAGGAGGAGGATTTCGAGATTACTGAGGTATTGGATGCAAAAATTTCGCGAGGAGTCCTCCGTTTCCTCGTTCATTGGAAGGGCTTTGGTCCTGAAGAGCGTTCATGGATCAAAGCTGAAGATCTTAATGCTCCTGCCCTTCTGAAGAAGTTTTATTCCAAAAATCCGGACAAGCCCGGTTCCAGGCGTTCTGTGCCCACCTTTAAAAGGGGGGGTACTGTCACTCACCGGACTGTGAGTGCTTCTTCCCGGACTATTAGGAACCGTGGACGTCCTCTATCCTGAGGGACTGCGCATGCGCAGCCCTTTCCAAACCTTCAGTGTATGTTCCTTTAACTTAATTGGCAGATCAGGCAACCTCCCTATATTAAGCACCTGTGGTCAACACCACGTTGCCTGATCTTGGAGTCTCATTCCCCATGAGTCTCTGAAGGTGTTCCTGTGTTTCCTCGTTTATTCAGCCCAGCTGATTCCTGTGGTTTCCAAACCACTTCTACCTCTGTGGTTTCCAAACCACTTCTACTACTGTGGTTCCCATACCACTTCTACCATCTACTGTATCATCGTGACTGTGAGCTGATTCCTATCCGCTGCCTCCGTGCACTACAGTCTTCAACCTGCAACTCGTCTGTGTTTCATCATCGTGACTGCTAGCTGATTCCTATCCGCTGCCTCCGTGCACTACAGTCTTCAACCTGCAACTCGTCTGTGTTTCATCATCGTGACTGCTAGCTGATTCCTATCCGCTGCCTCCGTGCACTACAGGCTTCAACCTGCAACTCGTCTGTGTTTCATCATCGTGACTGTTTGGCTGATTTCTATCCGCTGCCTCCGTGCACTACAGTCTTCAACCTGCAACTCGTCTGTGTGACTGCTAGCTGATTTCTATCCGCCGCCTCTGTGCGCTTCAGTCTTCAGCCCTTGTCAACCCTCCCGTGTTTCCTTGAGTCTGCTGCCACTATTGCTACCCGCTACTCTCCGTGATCAACTGTTCCAGTTCAACTCTGCTCTGGTGTCCCATCGTTACTGCACCTGCTGGTTGCTATTGGCTACCTCCGTGTTCCCGCAGAGACCCGCTGCTGTTACTTCTCAGCGCTACGCATCCATCTACTGCTGATCCGCTCTCCACGCCTTCCTGGGTTCCCTGCTGGTCTACCTACCTGTGCGCTGCACCTGCTAGACCACCGCTTCACCCATCCAGGGACTTTGCATCCTGCCGGCCTCCTGCCGTTCAGGTATCTCTGCACTTCTGTCTGACTGCCTTCTCCTGAACCACGGTATGCATACTTCCCATTGACTGTGCTGTGTATTGCATACCTTGCTGGACTGTGTTGGTTCTCCTCTGGAGTGTACTATCCGCTGAGTCTATTGCCATCATTGACTGTGTTATCTCATGCTGGATTACTTCAAGAGACTTTCTATATTGGCAGTGTTGTTCAGTCATTTATACATTTATATTGTGCATATTACTGTGGATCAAAGTCAAGGTGCCCGTGTATATATTGTGTTGCAGTCTCTCCCCGTGCACCTCCTCACATATATATTCAGTGGTACAACTTGCTAGTGGCAGACCACTGACCCCTGTTTCCAGTTTCACCTGCTCCAGTATCCTCTCACATAGCAGTGGTACAACTTGCTAACGCAGACCACTGACTCCCCGGATACCTCCACTTGGATTCCATTCCTTCACTCAGACAGCGGTACAACTTGCTATCCGCAGACCGCTGACTCTCATCACCTCCTCGTTTCTGTTGGACATTCCTCCTCACTATAGCAGTGGTACAACTTGCTACCGCAGACCACTGACTACCTTCACGTGTCCTTTGTCCATACAGTTCCTCGTGTATTACTACCTCCATATTGCCAGTGCTGCTAGTCATAGACTTTCCTGAGCATCTCATCATCTGCTATTTCCTGTTCCGTGATCACCCTGCTACCAGAGTACCATATTACCACCTATACTGCTCTGGTAAGCCTATCACCTGGTGATCCCTGGGTAAAGACTCCTAGTGCCCGTGACAACCAGTCTATGCAATTTCGCTTCCCAAAAATCACTGCCAGATACAATAAGTTAGACCAGCAATACTTCTGTATGATGCAGATAAATTCATTCATGGGCTCCACCGATCCATGCACCTTGCATGATAAATATTATTGTTAGTACAAGCCAGCATATTCATGGGGGTCAGCATCTATGTCATTCATGGTGAAACCTATACATTGGCTCCACTGATCTATACAATTCCTTTATGCATCCAATATATTACATATTTAAGATACCGTGCACTTAATACAATTATTAGATTGCTACACCGATGTACATAGGATTTTTTTTAATTTAATAAAATTATTAAATTGATGCAAAAAATGTTGTTGACAAGATACAAATGTCTACCTATGTGTGGAAATGAAATATCTGACATGAACACAATCTAATAGCTCGGCAATTAAAAGATTACTGATCATATGAAGATGACACTATGCTGCATTTAATGAAAAAAATTATGTATTATTCCTTTAACATAGCAAGTGGAAGTGATAGAACACAGATATATTGCTTCATTTTTGGCAAAGTTTAACTATCAGACAACTAATCATAGTGCAGTGCAATATTTTATCTGTTATTAATATGCATTGATACGTTTGTTCTTAGTTAACCTTACACACTAAAAGAATAGTGCGCTATTTGGTATAACACCACATTTTTGAGTGTGGCAATGCATGAGATTTAACTGATTTAAGGCTACAATTATATAAATAATAAAGTATAGAAACAAAATTAATTTATACACCCATTTGAACACCATATGCTACTAAAATAAGCCATGTGGAAAAGAATTCTGTGAAAATAAAATAGAACTACACTGATCAATTATTGAGAAGCAATTTTAGTTTAGTATCAGGCTTTGTGAAATTCAAAATAAGTCATATTTATATTAATTTGAAGGACAGATGAGGTTGCTGAAACCCAATACACAATACCTCGATGATTATTATTATTATATGTTATTGTGGCAAAACCATGTATTACACATAGAAAATCCATCATTAGCTCACCTCATTGTAACATTTTAATATAATGCTTTCAATGAATGAAATACTATTTCATAGGCACATAATAAAAGTAAAATTTTATTTTATTATAGTTATTGTGTCTGGCCACATGTGGATTGGCGAATCAGATCCTAAGCTATTGTTATGGTTCTCAGGAGTTTCTATAAGTCAGTGTTAGTGCTGGCCTTCCTAAGGCGCAGAGTCTAACGAACTCCCCGGTCCTCACCAAGAACCGTCGCAAGGTGGGATGGATTTTGCTGCCAGAGGTCAGCCAGTTGCGGCCCTTAGGTTAGCCCACTGACGTGATAGGTGACAGATGGTTGGTAAGGAGAATAGACTCTGTAGAGGTAATGTTGTACGGCATAGATGAGCAGGATCAGTTAGCTGAAGAAACACAGCACATACAAATGAATCCAAGCCGTATTCAGTGGAACTCCGGGTCGGATACACTGAGGACACACCACAATCAGGAAAGTCACAGAGTCGGATACACAGAGGAACTTGCATCAGCGCAATCAATAAGGATAACGGGAAAAGATACATAGGTGCACAGGAAGCAGGCAGCAGAGTAGTCAATAAGGATAGCCGGGCCGGATACACAGGCAGGGCCGTAACTAGGGCTGTGCGAGAGGGGCGACCGCCCAGGGCGCAACACTGAAGGGGGGCGCAGTTTATAAATATTTTATGTTCATTTGGTTCAAATTGAGGTCCAGGGGGGCGGCAGTTTTGCTTCTCGTCCCAGGCGCTAAAATTTTAAGTTACGGCACTGTATACAGGTACACAGGCAGCAGCAGATCCAAAGGCAGAGGTTAAACAGGCAAAAGGTCATGCACAAGGTAACACCAGAAACAGCACAGGATACACAGGGAGAGCCAGACACAAAGTGGTAACTTGTTGCTCTGACAAGGCTGCAGTGTCCAGGTGAGATTTATATAGTCTGCAGATTGTATATGCTGCCTTCCAGCCACAACCATGTGACTGCCCAACCAGGAACTGCTGAGCTGTAAACAGAGGCAGAGAATTCAGCAGCACATCAGCAAGTAAGTTTGTGACAACAATATGTCATTACCCAAGGACTGCCTCTATTTACAATAGTACTTTCATTCCTTTTTAGTGATATATGTAAAGTTATCAACCCAATTGTTTAACAAAAATAATAATTGTTTTGTTTTAATTTATGTTCTGAAAAAAGCAGCACAGTGGCTTAGTGGTTAGCACTTCTGCCTCTCAGCACTGGGGTCATGAGTTCAATTCTTGACCATGGCCTTATCTGTGAGGAGTTTGTACTTTCTCCCCGTGTTTGCATGGGTTTCCTCCAGGTACTCTGGTTTCCTCCTACACTCCAAAAACATACTGGTAGGATAATTGGCTGTTAACAAATTGACCCTAGTCTATCTGTCTGTGTGTGTGTTAGGGTATTTAGACTATAAGCTCCAATGGGGCAGGGATGTGAGTTCTCTGTACAGCGCTCCTGAATTAGTGGCGCTATATAAATAAATGGTGAAAATATTAATTTGAAAATGTGACAGACAAGATTCAGAACATTAAATTATTGTAGTATTCTATTAATAAAGACATAGTCAATTAAGAGTAGTTGTTTTTAAGAGAGAGGTATCTAGCTAGCTTTTAGTCTGGAGTTCGCTATTTATGTTAACTTTAGATTTTATGGTACAAAGTTGTCCAATATTCACTAAACATTTCACACCACCTAGAGAATCAGAACAATCAGCAAAGATGAAGACATGTCACATGTCTGTAGCCTGGTAAAAGGAGCTTAACGCTCCTATGGCTCTCATTTATCTGTATTGGTCCAGAGGGCAATGTCTGTGAATGTTATTGCTTGTAACTTGTGAAGTGAGCTGTGACTTGTCAGTTACCTCACTATTACAATCTTCATATTCACTTTTTGTTTGTGCACGCTAGATATGAAGCAATAATTCATGATTGCCTATTGCCTAATGTTAACTCAGCTGTTGCATTTTTTGCAAAGCACTGATTGGGGCAAAATCCTCTATTTTCTTTTTGCACTTGCCATTATATTTGATCAGCATGCCCATCTCATCTCATTGAAGCCCTTATTGAATTGAGAAGCCGCAATATCAAGTTTGTTCTGTTGACTGTTAATTGCTTTATAGAGATTCACGAAGAAAGGAAAAGTGCTTAGCAAATAGCCCTGAAGCCAAAGCACTGGTTTGGTTTATGTGAGACAATCATTTGAAATTATCACCTGCCTAGATAATGATGGCATTTCAAAAAATAACGAAATTATAAATCTACATTTTTCCTATTGTAAAAATGTAACAAAGAGCAGTCTTTCATTCTGCCTTTTCTCCATCATTGTAGACAATGATGCAGAAAAGACAGACATATAAGTTAGATCCTAACACACAAAATACATATGTAACCATAATTAAGTGCCAGGTACTATTGTCAGCAGTTTGTGGATGAGTATTATTAGTATCACAGATTTGTAAGGCACCACAGTGCTCTGCACACATAAAACAGAAACATATAAGGTAGATAAATAAATGCAGACATGAAATTAAAGGGTATGAAGGCCCTGCTTATAAGAGAGATTACCTACTAAATGAAAGAGGGCACAGCTGAAACAGGAGCAACGAGTGATGTTCAGAGTGGAGATTGGGACTTTTGTGAGGGGGCCTTAATGTGAGTACTATCAGTTTTCATAGAGCATCTATAGATTTAAAGGCTGTTGGAAAGCCTTATTGAGCATGGTAGAGAACTTTATAAGTTGGTAGTAGCACGAGAACCGTATTGTAAGCGAGAGTGAGAAATGGTTACCAGAGATGAGATAAGACACATGTCAGAGGTAGATCTAAGAATGTAAGAGGAAAAAAATTTGATATGAGATTTAAGGTGTTTGAAAGGGAAGTGCTTTTAAGAACTTTGTAGGTAAGATAAAGAAATTTGAATTAGATTCTGGAGGACACAGAAGCCAGAGTAGGGACTTGTAAAGTGGGATGGTAGATGTGGAGCGGTGACAGAGAAATATCAGTCTTGCAGTAGTATTTATTAATTTATTATGGACTGAAATGGGCATACATATTTGAGGGGAATACCAGATAGCCGGTTGCAGTAGTAAAAATTGGAGATAATGAGAGAATGGATGAGTTTTAGTAGCATGTTAGGTAAGTAAAGGGTGTATTCTGGAAATGTTTCTAAGGTTGAGGCTACAGGACTAGCAAAGAGACAGGGTGTGAGGAATAAAGCAGAGGGTGGAGTCAAGTGTGACAGCAAGGTAGCGGACCTGTAAGACTGAGGATATTGTGGTGTTGTTGTGACTCTGAATGGAGGGAATATGATAAGTTCTGTTTTGGACATGTTTTAGGTAGCATTGGGACATCCATGTGGAAATAGCAGAAAGACAGTAGGTTACACAAGACAGTACAGAAGGGAAGAAGTCAGAGGAAGAGATATAGAATTAGGTGTCATCAGTGTAGAAATGGCACTAAAGGGCGAATGAGCAAATTAGTTCCCAAGGAAAAAAGAGGTGTACAGTAAGAAAAGTAAAGAGCTTGTGGGGCCTCAACAGATAGAGGGCGTGGAAAGGAGGATATGCCAGAAGTAAAGATATTTAAAGAGCAGTTTGATAGGTAGGAAGCGAACCAGGAAAGAACTGTGTCATGAAGACCAATAGAGTGAAAGTTGTTTAGGAGAATATGGTGATCAACAATGTCAAAAGCAGCAGAAAGGTCCAGGAGGATGAGTATGTAGAAATGACCATTAAACCTTGCTTTAAGTACGTCAATTATAGTTTTTGGTAAGGCAGTTTCAGTTGAATTCTGTGGACAAAAGCTTGATTGCAGCTAGACAAGAATGGAGTGAGAGGAGAGAAAGTGAGGCAGGCGTTTGTACACAATTCGCTCAAGTAGTTTAAGGCAAAGGGTAGGAGATAAATAGGGCGCTAATTGGACAGAGAGGCCAGTTGAGAGATGATTTGATTACAACTGGTGAGATGAGTTGGTTTTTAAAGGTGGATGGAAATGTACCAATGAAGAGAGACAGGTTGAAAAGGGGAGCTAGAGTTGGGTATGTAGTGGGGAGAGGGAGCAGAGAATTTGGGAAAGAATAGGGTCAACAGGACAGGATGTAGGGTGAGATGGTGAAATGAGTGTAGAGACTTTATCTTTAGTTACTGGAGATAATTAATTTAGGGTGGATTGGGGAGTGTAGGAGAAGGTAGGTAGAGTGGGTAGAGTATGTGTAAATTAGACATGAGAAAATATATTGCCAAATTTGTCTTTGAAGTAGGTGGAAAAATCATGGGTTGTGAGGGAAGAGGAGGGATGAGGTGCAGGTGGCAGAGAAATTAGTTGAAGGTGGAAGAGAGGAGAAAAATTTAAATATGAATATTAAAATATTACAAATATTTAAATATGTGTGTTTGGAAATTGATTTAGCAGTGCTGTAAAATTAGAAGATGAATTTATAGTGTAACAAATATGACTAGGAACAAGATTTTCTCCAGAGGTATTCTGCAGTACAGGTGCGCTCTTGCAGGTAGTGAGTCTCTTTGGTGTGTCATGGTTGGGGTTTGGATCATTAGAGGCTGTATGTAGTGGTTGCAGTTGCTTTGTTTAGGGCTAAAAAGTGTGTTATTTGGGGAAAGAGACAGACTGATTAGGGTAGGACAGTGCAGTTAAGAGAAAGTAGTTGTTTTTGTAAAAATGAGAACTGGATTTGGTCAGGTTTACATAGCTGTCACTGAGTTTGTGTCAATTTGGGTGGAGTGCTTGAGGTAAGGTGAGGCTGAACTAAAAAAGTGTGTTTGGAGAATGGAAAAGCTAAAAGCGAGGGATCAGAGAGTATGACCTGGATCCATCACCTTGTTTGTTTTCTAGGTCAGTCTGCCGTAGTAGAGGCCTCCAGGTGATGTGGTGTCAGAGGTGGTGAGTCAGGTTTCAGTAATTGCAAGGAGAGATTTAAAAATTAATAGATCATGAATGAAAATTGAAGACAAACGATGATTAAGGCCTACTATTATTGCTGGAGTAACGCAGTGTAGAGAAGTTCCAGTCATACTGCACAATCAGAAACCATCTGCTAAGGCTAAAGATAGACAATTAATTACCTGCCTCTCCCAATCACTTCATGGCCTTCGAAATCCCAACCCTCCAATATCTCCACCAATAGCAGCTACAGATGACAGTTTATCGACTTCAGCATCGCCCACCACAATTCTACATTCTCCAACTCATTAACTTTGGTTTTATCCCTCACAATTTGACCTTCTTGAACCCATCAACTTCAGCTTTGTGCCTCATGATCTGTACTCTCATGACTAAGCAACCTGGCCAGTCATGGTGTGTCTCTGAGAGCTACTCAAGCAAAATGGTTGTCTCCTGGGAGCAACCAGCACTGTAACACTTAGCTTTGGCATATACCCCCAACTCCATAATTGTTATTATTAAAATCCTATGCATGGGGATTCAAAAAATTCTAAGGAGTAATGTTTTTAATGGGTGATTTTAATTACCTATACACCACTAATGTAATATCTAACACTAGTCACAGCTCACCAACCATCTTTAGACAGTATTAAAGTTATTTTATTGTTTACCTATTCGATTTGTGTGGTTCCAAAGCACAAAGCCATTTATTAGCAAAAGCAAAAGAATAACAGTTCAATAAATAAGTACAGCTGATACATACACCGCACTCTGCTGGATCCATCTATACAGTCATTCAGTCCTGAAGTCTGTGGTCAAAGTGACTGCATGCTGGTCCCAGAGCCCCTGCTTATATACACTCAGTGATACAGTGAAAACAATACAGATGATTTGGCATGTTTCCTTAGGTTCAGGCTTCAGGAAGATCCAGTGTAATGCAGGTCATTGGCCAGTTCAAACTATGCCATCCAAGGATGGGGATCAGCTCTCCAGAAGATGCATACGAATCTTCCCGCCAAGAACTAGTTCAGTCTGATCTATTTACATTATACAGACAATACCATACTGATTTTTTATTCCCTATATTCCATATCTAGCATATGCAAGATGCGATCCTTTAGGCGATTGAACCGGAGGTCTGCGGATAAATAGGGGATTAAAATGATACCAGACATTATATGTTTCCTATGACCTGAATCTTAAATCTCACTAAAGTGCATATAACATTATAATATTTCACCATAAACTCTGCTACATTTCTTTATGAATGACTGTGGATTTTAACTATTATAAATATGAAATATATATAAGTGAATGTGTAAGTGTAAGTGTATGTGTGCGTTATTTATCGTGCAATTGCGTCATGACACGTAGCGTACTGATCGCAATTGCACGGTAAAACAATATAAATCAATATACTTTCTTTCATCCAATTATTCGACTTTGACAACAGTTATTCGCAGAATGTTGCTTCTATGCTGTTTGGAGGGTTAAACATCCACCGCTAAAGATTATATATTAATTTCACATGTAGATAGCTTGAGCTCCTGTATAGATTTCTCTCTAATGGTAAATTGTGTCTTCAAATCTTGAGTATTAATATTTTCCCAATAATGTGGTCCAACCATGTTCCTCTACTATAAAAAAGGACACTAAACCCACTAAACCCCCTTATACCCCAAACCATGGACTAAATATTTAAACATCTATTATATTTCTTGTAAACAAGATATACAGAAGGTGTTAAAACTTTACACAAACAAAGCACCTAGTAAGCACATCAATATTCACATATTGGTGTGCCCATGATGTTTTATTAAGAGGCGATACTATACAGGCAGCAGCAAGAATCAAAAGAAAAAAAACAACAATTACAGTGAAATCTACAAACTAAAAATAAGCACTGGAAGCTCAGCATTACAAATGTTCTATTAATACTAAAATTAAACAAGAGCTCTTAGGTGCAAGTAAAATGCTCCAGATCCCAAAGTTTTTAATGCTAGGCATGCAGCTCACAAATTAAGAGGAAAACCAGCAAAGAGTAGAGATAAAAATTATTACCAATAAATAATGGACTAAAGTCCCTTTAAAACTAGTGAGCACAATCTAACCATACTAAAAAGATGATATAACCTAGAGAAAAACCCTTCTACATACCCCTAACCAATAGCAAACTCCATAAATATCTTTCTAGCTACTTAAATTTATCTACTACAACCCCTGAAAAAGTAGTCACTATGCACACCCTGGATGGAAGAGGAAGTAAAAGTGGACATAAAAATTCTCACCAAAGATGAAGCACCAGGTCCAGGTGGTTACCCTAATAATTCCAATATTGTTTTCCAGCAAGACTTAATACTTATCCTAACAAGTTTATTTAATGGGGTACTGAATGAGAACTACCTACCTAGAGAATTGCTGGAGGCACATATCATAACCATGACCAGCTTTGCAATAGTTCATCCCTGTGCTATATTTATGGCCCAATAATGCTCCTTAATAAAAATATTAACATGTTTTACCAAATTAATAGCAATTATTGAAGTCTAAACAACTGATTTTGCATTCTTTGCACCCAGAGAAATCTTCTGTCAGACTCCACTAGTGGTACATGACAAGATTTTTAAACATATTTTCATTTTTACAGATGATTCTTACTTAATGCAAGGACCCTTTAGACAGGATTTTACTAATGGATTTGTTTCACCTTGTTACTTATTACTATAAACCAGTAGAACCAGTAGAACCAGTCAAGGTTGTCCCATATTGCCTCTCATTTTTGCACTACTGCTACAGAACTATTTTCTGAAAATATACGAATAACAGACACTATATAAATACATAAATATATAAATACATATCATGGACTGTGTCTATTTGTAGATTATATTTTGTTTTTTGTAACCCAGCCCAAAGACTTCATTACCAGCCCTCCTCATGAAAATCTTGGGACTATTATCAAAGTAGCACAATAATTGCTTAATCCTTTTTGGGCTTAATTTAAATATACTTGGCAATACAAAGCTTTAAACTATCTAGGAATCTAAATCTCAGTCGAAACTCAAGATATTATTAATTGCAATTACTGCCCTCTACTAACCAAATTTGGCGATCTCATCATCATCTTCATCACTATTATTTATATAGCGCCACTGATTCCACAGCGCTGTACAGAGAACTCATTCAAATCAGTCCCTGCCCCATTGGAGCTTACAGTCTAAATTCCCTAACACACACACAGACAGACAGACAGAGAGAGACTAGGGTCAATTTGATAGTAGCAAATTAACCTACTAGTATGTTTTTGGAGTGTGGGAGGAAACCCACGCAAACACAGGGAGAACATACAAACTCCACACAGATATGGCCATGGTCGGGAATTGAACTCATGACCCCAGCAGTGTGAGGCAGAAATGCTAACCACTTAGCCATCGTGCTGCCCCGTGGGCAGTGGGTCAATTTTGCGGTCTGGGTTGCAGTACAGTTTAGTGTACCTATTCAGAACTATAACATACAAAATGATGGGATATCAGCCTTCATATGGAAAAAGAAGAAGCCTAATGTCACGTTTTTAAAAGCTGAAGCTGCCACTTACTGGTATTGACACAACTAGACTGAGAGTCACAGAGTCTAATGCACATCCAGTTTTCACCAGGTACCCCTGCAAGGAGGTATGGGCTTGGTTGTGTGAAGTGCGCAG